>NC_091117.1:160322687-160622687 GCF_040183065.1 Periplaneta americana
ATATAGAAGTTCAGAAGTTGAGGAAAGAAGAAAGGGAAGAAGAAAATGGAAATGAAAAGAAAGAATGATCAATGGAATCAAATTTAATATCTCAAGACAAAAAAGCGATTTGTATTACAGTTATACCAATTTGCGAGATGTTTTGTCCCTTCCTTCGCGGCACGTTTGTACTTTTATGTACATAACAAGCCTTCTGTTTAACATCACCCTCAGGGATGGAAGAGTCTAAGAGAATGCTTAATTATTCCTGATGGTTGTGTTGTATTTAGGTGCATCCGCAAAGTCATAATGCATTCTGAAATGCTACACGGTGCCATGTAAACAAATGAGAATATGTTCGTAAATAAAAAGAAGAAGAAGAATGAGTGTCAGCCATCAGAATGCCGTAACTAGGAACTCTTCGGTTTCAGTTCAAACTAATGGTGTACGTTATTAGTCATCTCACTGAGCTGAGGCTGCCTGCGGGTAAAAAACCCGTGTTTAATTAACTAGGGCAAACCCCTACTCCGGTATGCAATTGGCTACAGCCGTATCCCTGTTATGTCATTTTCTATGATTAATTTCCAACCCACTTCGTTTCAAATATCTAATCGGTCCAGCTCGGTCAGTCAGCTGACGATTTCTAACTAAATGGAATCAAAGTTCGATGTCATGCAGATTATGTGAGATTTGTGGTGGGGAAAGCGCATCTGGGATAGTATTTCACGTGTGTATCGTTTTCCTGTACCATTCAGATTTGTGATGGACAAAACGGATCTAGGATAGGATCACAGTCTACTATATACAGAATTAACATATTTAGTGGAAATCAATGTAAAAATAATAATAAATATTCACGAGAATAACCTAAAGAACAAGAACAAATACCAGAATTTGATCCAATTTTGTTGATTATAAGATTAAATTACCTTAGGGATAACAGCGTAATCTTTTTTGAGGTGAAGCTTGAGGTGATTGTTTGCAAATCTCGCGATAAAGCGCTCCAAGCGGTTAGCAACTAGAAACAATAGACTGTTCACTGTCGACTTTGGATTTAGAGTCGACTGTGTCGTACTTCCATCGAGTGCTAGGTCGTTGCGTATTTCGCATTGATGCGTGTGAAGAAAAATCCTAACATCTATTTCTTATTTTACTTCTAGATGCAAAAAGTGGTTAATAAACAGCAGGAGCCAGGAGGGAAGATCTAATGACAGAGAATGAAGCATATCTTTATAATAACATAAAGTTTTGCTCTCTTCATTTCGAAAACACACAATTTATGAATGAAAACAAAAATAAATTAATCTGGAATGCAGTTCGAACTTTATTTGATTTTTCAAATAAACCTGTTCTGTTATTACCTGCAGCTGAGAAACAAAAGCTTTGCATTAATTCTACGTCTGTATCAGCTGATTCCTTGAATAACTGTACATTTTCAGACAACTTAGGCCTACTTTTTTTTTCAAAGTATATGTTTTTAATTATAGCTGTTAATTTTATTGCTATTTTTATTTGTTACTTTACTAGAGACGTAGAAAAAGTAAGTCTGTTACAATAAAATTTATTGATCACGTTTTATTTCCAATTCTGGTGTGATTATTATTGCTTAATTCATCCCACTTTGTTAACTACGTAAGCCTACACTACAAGTACCGGTACACGTAAGTTACTCCCATTAATTCACATTTCCATTATTATTGTTATTATATTATTATTGTAAAGGGAAATGAAAATTAATATTTATTGGTTTCATAGTTCATTATCGCTATAATCTTGAATGAGTGAAGCGATTATAGTAAATTTCAGTTCGTTTTGCACAAACAAAAATAATATTAACCTATTTCTTGCAGGTATCTTAGAGTTTATGGGGGAATTTAATATATTTCATTAAAATAATAAATGAACTTTATCCATTTAATATTTCAATAATGGAAGGATGATGTTAATTTTTCCAAAAGAACCCGACAACGAAAGTGTAACATATTTTGTCGTCTGCTAGGAGAGATATGTGATGATGAGGTGATAGTAGCGATCCTAGTGGTGGGCAACTACCCATGTTTGCATTTTTACTACATATTGAGCTTCGCGACTGTATATAGTAGACTGTGATAGGATTTCTCTCGCGTATCGTCTTCCTGTGTAGTGCTCATTCCACCATAGTTTCATTATTATCATATCATCTCATCAACTCATCATTCTGAATGCACTCTGTACTTGGAAAGAGATGCTAAATAAGTTATTTTCATACTTAAGGCTTGTCGAAATGTTATGTTATGTATTCAGGGTTAGGAAACTGATATAATGTCTATTGTCACTTCTGTACGCGGCAGGCAATCCACAGCCAGTAATAGACCTATCAGGCTTTTCGGGATGAATAAAGAAGAAGAAAAAGTTGATGTGTCAATTCTTGATATTAGCACAGTCTACATTGAAAGACACTCTTTCAGCTTTCCCAATGACGGGATTGCCTCATTGGACAAAGCATAATAAACATATTGAGTGAAAACAAAAACAGACCACAAAAGAGAAATGAGGGGAACGAACAAAAGGGAAAATTAAGTACAGGAAAGATAATAGCATGTACATAACAGGCCTAAACATAGTAAACAAACAGATTAGACATTCGAGGAAAAGTATCCCTTTTTAGGAAACAAAGTACAGATGGTATTTTAAAATGGCAAGTGATCCTCTGATAGCGGCAAGGGAAAGATCACGAATGAAGTCATTGTTCAGCTGGAACTTCTTGCAGAAACTGGCAAAGAGGCAAGGTATTGTGCCCCTAGCGCCCTACAGTCACGAAGCTCAATACTTAATAAATATGCATCCACAGATAGTTGCTAACCACCAGGATCGCTACTATAGCCTCATCACAGACCCTTTCCCTAGCAGACGATAAAATGCATTGTACTTTCGATATTATGTTCTTTTGAAAAAAAAAACTTAATAAATATGCATCCACAGATAGTTGCTAACCACCAGGATCGCTACTATAGCCTCATCACAGACCCTTTCCCTAGCAGACGATAAAATGCATTGTACTTTCGATATTATGTTCTTTTGAAAAAAAAAACACCTTTCTTCTACTATTGAAATATGAAATATATAAGGTTTATATATTATTTTCATAAAATATATATTATATTTTATAAACTCACCTTCCTGGATCTTTCAGAAGGAGAACTCTGACCTCTTTTTCTTATAATTTATAGTACTACAAACGTCTCCTTGTCCCATATTATTATTCAAATTATTGTATTTTAGTCAATTACAGTTATTACAACCGATAACGAACATTTCACAGTTTACACAACTTTTCACAACAGTGCGAAATACGGCACAGTCAATGTCTTTTCGATCTAGACCAGGCCGTAATGTTCGGGTTTTCTATTTCAGTGTATGGAGCTCAGTGAAATATTATATTATAACTTTACTGCGTATCATTGCTAAGTTTTATTTAGTGTAAAGTGTCCATAAGTTCCGTTTACTTCCGTTTAATATGTTGCAGAAATAATTACAAAACTGTTATTTTAATGTGAAGAGAATTTTACATGTTAACATAATCTGTTCGCGTCAACATTTTAAGTTTAGAATGGAAGCTATTTTGTGGTTTAATAAAAAAGAATTTATATTGTGATTTCAATTTAGAAATTTCCTTCATTTTTGACAAAACATTTACCATACCACTCCTATGAAATTAGTGTACGTACAATTGTGTTACTTCGTCTCTTAAGTAGTAGATAAATACAATAATTCAGTACTCAATTGTAGTATTAAAATACAAACAAATTGAACGTCCGGGGTATCATACATGACATTATGCTTAATTATAATGTATAATTGCGAATATAGGAATATAAGTTAAATATAGAAACATAATCTATACTTTCCATATGACATAACATACATATGTAGTGGCAGGGCATTGGAGACCACTAAAATTAGACAGAAAAGAACAACTGCTACAGTAAACATAACCTATAATTTCAACATAACTAAATATCCGTGCGGTGCAACTGAAAATTATTGAATCGTGCATAAATGAATGTACAAGAATTTCGCAATATTTAATCGAAATAAAGGCAGGTATTACACATACGAACAACGTAATTTTCACACCAAAAATATTACACCTTAACTCGCAAGTGAATTATGCTTGAAGTGTCTCATGATTGTTTTAAATTTTATTAATGCAATTACACTACATTTTAGAGAAATATATGTTACTCTATATGCATTCCAACTAATTTATATGGTTGAAACGCCGCCCTTCGTGATCGAGTTAAGCGAATCACATGGTCTGCCTGACGGCCTGTATTAGATCGCGATGGCAGTGGCACAGTCTATTGTACCTAGTACTCACAGCGCTCCAAGCGGCTAGCAACTATCGCGAGAAATGCAAAAAAATCATCCCAAGCTTCGTGACTGTATATACTAGACTGTGATATTACACTGCTCCGCCGATTTAGTAGAATACGTTTGAGTCTAAAGAAAGCAGCAAAACAGTGCAACGTTGTCTGTTGTTGTCACGAGAATACAGCCCCCCGCATAACGGTAGAGCATCATGTCACAAACACGTTCACGTCTGAGTATTTTTGACAATGTAAATATTATTCATCGCCTTGATAATGGTGCAAATTCTTGGTGACTGATCACTTTCCACATTAAGGCCCAATTGTATAAAACTCCCTGACTAAAGATCAACTTTGATCGAAGATCGAAAAGTGAACCGAGTTCAGACACTTCTTCTATTGTATAAAACTTTTCTGCGATCAAATTGCCTTGGTTCAAATGCAATCTAAGTTCACGTGAAAAGGATTTGGCAACATCGCATAAACAGGTGAAATACGTGATGCGCGGACCATGTTACACAGGTTTGTTCAGTGTTGCCAATCTAGTGACTTTAACTCTTTTTCAACAACAATTTCGTTTAACTTTTATATTGCTTAAATAGGGATTTAGGGACCTTTTTAGCATCCCATAGTGACAAAATTTAATCTTTCTTTGTTGATAATGAGAAATCTAGCGACTTTACAACTACTTTTTGGCGACTTTCCGTATTACATTCTGTTGGATACACTGGTTTTTTGTGCTATGTAAATAATGGCGGACAATAAGAAGATTGACTGTTCTCCAAGTTGTTATCATGTTATGGTGTTTGATACTGCTAAACATAATAAAGCTTTATAAAACGACAATTTTCCTTTAGTAATACAGTTAGGCCCAATTGTATAAAACTCCCTGACTAAAGATCAACTTTGATCGAAGATCGAAAAGTAAACCAAGTTCAGACACTTCTTGTATTGTATAAAACTTTTCTGCGATCAAATTACCTTGGTTCAAATGCAATCTAAGTTCACGTGAAAAGGATTTGGCAACATCGCATAAACAGGTGAAATACGTGATGCGCGGACCATGTTATACAGGTTTGTTCAGTGTTGCCAACCTAGCGATTTTAACTATTTTTCAACAACAATTTCTTTTAACTTTTATATTGCTTAAATAGGGATTTAGTGACCTTTTTAGCACCCCATAGTGACAAAATTTAATCTTTCTTTGTTGATAATGAGAAATCTAGCGACTTTACAACTACTTTTTGGCGACTTTCCGTATTACACTCTGTTGGAGACACTGTTTTTTTTTTGCAATGTAAATAATGGCGGACAATAAGAAGGTTGACTGTTCTCCAAGTTGTTATCATGTTATGGTGTTTGATACTGCTAAACATAATAAAACTTTATAAAACGACAATTTTCTTTTAGTAATACAGTTAATTGAACATTTATGAATGTACCTATCATGTCCATTAATAATTAATGGTTGTTATAAACATAATATAATTATAGGTTATGTTATTTGATACTGCTGAACACGATAGAGCCTTATGAAATATAAGAATGTTTGTGTATTAAGGCAAGAAATTGAAAGAAATATATATATATATATATATATATATATATATATATATATATATATATATAAATGTACCTAACATATCTATTAATATTAATAATAATGGATATTTTATTTGCACAATCTGTCACTCGTATATTTCAAATAGAAAAGAAATAACTGAACTTGGATCATCTAACTTAATCGGAGAAATTTCTTCAGTCAAAGTTGACTTTAGTTTGAGACAAATTAATCTCAGATTAGACTTTATACAACACAAAATTCCAAGTTCAGCTGAAACAAGGATCAATTTAAGCTCTGATCTAAGATTAAATGGTTTATACAATCGGGCCTAAGAATTTTTAATGGTGCCGGTTCATACTGGTTGAGTGGAAGAGAAGGCCATTCGGCCTTAACTCTGCCAGTTAAAATAAACCATTATTATTATTATTATTATTATTATTATTATTACTATTATTATTATTATTATTATTATTATTATTATTCAACAAATGAACCACATCCGATAATACAATAGCTGGAAAATTAATTAATAATTTATAACGATGGCAAAACTACCTGAACTGAAGTTCATTGAACGTTGCTCATTGGATTGACTGAGGTGCCTCCTTAAACAAACACCGGAGTGATGGCAGAGGACGGTGAGGAACGCGTCTACAAGTATGCATGCTGCAGTGGATAGTATGCATGCTGCCCATCATTTGCCAAAATAACGAAGAGAGGGAGCGCGGATTTTTCTGGAGGTTAATTAACGTTGAATTAATTTCACAAATTTAATAACTTTTGACTTGTATCTTATCTTACTTTGTTGGCATTATGTAACTTACCTTTTACCGTCGTTAATTTTTTTCGAGTATCCTTAAACGTATCCTTGGGGGCAAGCATAATCCAGGTTGGAAGCCACTGTTTTGTAGAATTATCTAGATACGATTGGATCAGTCAGAAGAGGACAACATGAGTAGACACTTAGTGATAAGGCTTCATGAAAATATCTGTTGGCACTGCATAGTGGACTTCTTTATCAGCCAGGTCGTGCTTCGGATCATCGCCACCAACTCGACTGTGAAAACTGATTTATCGTCATCAGGACTTCATAATCTCCTCAAACCGCCCACAAATTTATATAGAGACTGCCGTTGTGCTACAGCGGGATAATCATAACGGACTTAGGCTGGATTAATAAACTTATCAACAGTGATTCAGGACGGTGCGGTGGGCGCCTTTCAGCCGAACGACTAGACTAGAGCATCGAGTTTCCAAGCTAGATATCCGGATCAAATACCAATTGGTCCACCTGCAATTCGTGGTGGACTCGTTGAAAAAAAAAAAACTGAAGAAGTGATGACCAAAACTCACGGAACTTACTCTTTTATCTTTTACGCTAAAATGTTGATGTGGATATGAGTTCTATTCACAATGGTTAAAAAAAAAAAAAACTATCACATCTAGTTTCTGCTATGTTAAAACCCGGCGTTTCAACTTTCGGTTCTTTTCAAGTAATGTTCCCGACTCTTTCAAATTTTTCACAAACATTCGAACAGTTTCTCTATTCGGAACATTAGCGTTAGGAAATTCACCTCGAAACAGTATTACTGTCCTACCGACTTTTCAGCAGGAATGTCATAGTGAATTTCTGAAATGGACAGCGACCAAGCAATCGGCAGGATTACAGATACGGTGGAAATAATATATTCATCTCGGCTAAATAGGGAACGTATACTTACTGAGATGTTGTAATTATTGATCTGATTGAAGGGAGTGAGAGCAACGGTCAATTGTTCAATGGTTGAGCTGTTTGGACTTTTTCCATTGCTAATTTTCAAAATTGTAGCACAGCGATTCGAAGACTGAATCTCTCTTCGTCATCAGGTGAAAACCTACAGCTGTTTGTAACGATCCCCACAGTATGTTTTCACCTGGTGACGAAGAGAGGTCCACTCGTCGAAACGTTGTGCTACAATTTTCAAAATTAGCAATGGAAAAAGTCCAAACAGCTCAACCACTGAACGCTGTAATTACACTATGTAGAAACTTCAATAAATACTACTTAGGCCTACATATCTCAAACAAGTGCATAATTTTTCAACCAATCGTAGACTATGAAGTAATTATCTATTGTGATGTGACCACCCATTTTATTCACATTATAAACATTCTATATAAAATTAGTGAAGAACTATCGAATCTGTGATCATTTAGGCGGTAAAGTAACCCTTCTAAAAAGACTTGTGAAAATGAATTTTATAAAATGCTGCACTTATAGTATCTCACCCTCTGATAAATGTAATCTTGAACTGGCTCCGGGAAGGGAGACATACAATATCAAGAAACAGTGACCTTTTAGACGTGGCGTGTCTAGTAGCAAGGCTCTTAATCAATGAATTGTCAGTTTGATGTCTCAATAGAGACAGGAAAAGATGCCGACACGGAGGCACCTCTTAAGAACTGTAGCGACAAGAATGTAGTGACACTAGAACCTCATAAACCATGCCAACAGTAACTGAACACATCGGCAGACAGACGGAAAACTTCGACATTGTTTAGAGTTGCTGGGACAAGCTGTGCACAGCTGCAAGAGTATGCAACCACCGACAAACACTCGTTCGTAAGGGCGAATGCCCCTGTAGAGAAAAATTCACTCGGCAATGATCACCAGCAGTAGTAGTAGTAGTGTTAGTAGGCCTAGTAATACTTACTTACTTACAAATGGCTTTTAAGGAACCCGCAGGTGCATTGCCGCCCTCACATAAGCCCGCCATACGTTCCTATCCTGTGCAAGATTAATCCAGTCTCTATCATCATATCCCATCTCCCTCAAATCCATTTTAATATTATCCTCCCATCTACGTCTCGGCCTCCCCAAAGGTCTTTTTCTCTCCGGTCTCCCAACTAACACTCTATATGCATTTCTGGATTCGCCCAAACGTGCTACATGCCCTGCCCATCTCAAACATCTGGATTTTATGTTCCTAATTATGTTAGGTGAAGAATACAATGCGTGCAGGTCTGCGTTGTGTAACTTCTTCCATTCATCCCTCTTAGTCCCAAATATTTTTATAAGAACCTTATTCTCAAAAACCCTCAATCTCTGTTCCTCTCTCAAAGTGAGAGTCCAAGTTTCACAGCCATACAGAACAACCGGTAATATAACTTTTTTGTAAATTCTTTCAGATTTTTTGACAGCAGACTAGATGACAAAAGCTTCTCAACCGAATATTAACAGGCATTTCCCATGTTTATTCTGCGTTTAATTTCCTCCCGAGTGTCATTTATATTTGTTACTGTTGCTCCAAGATATTTGAATTTTTCCACCTCTTCGAAGGATAAATCTCCCATTTTTATGTTTCCCTTTCGTACAATATTCTGGTCACGAAACGTAACCATATACTTTGTCTTTTCGGGATTTACTTCCAAACCTATCTCTTTACTTGCTTCAAGTAAAATTTCTGTTTTTTCTCTAATCGTTTGTGGATTTTCTCCTAACATATTCATGTCATCCGCATAGACAAGAAGCAGATGTAGCCCGTTCAATTCCAAACCCTGTCTGTTATCCTGAACTTTCCTAATGGCATATTCTAGAGCAAAGTTAAAAAGTAAAGGTGATAGTGCATCTCCTTGCTTTAGTCCGCAGTGAATTGAAAAAGCATCAGATAGAAACTGGCCTATACGGACTCTGCTGTAAGTTTCACTAAGACACATTTTAATTAATCGAACTAGTTTCTTGGGAATACCAAATTCAATAAGAATATTATATAAAACTTCTCTGTTAACCGAGTCATATGCCTTTCTGAAATCTATGAATAACTGATGTATTGTACTCTTATACTCCCATTTTTTCTCCAATATCTGTCGAATACAAAAAATCTGATCAATAGTCGATCTATTACGCCTAAAACCGCACTGATCATCCCCAATAATTTCATCTACTTACGGAGTTAATCTTCTCGAAAGAATATTGGACAACATTTTGTAATAATAATAATAATAATAATAATAATAATAATAATAATAATAATAATAATCATAATAATTCTATGTTATTGATATAATTAGCCTTTCATGTACAGATACGGAATTAAAATTTCGAGCGAATCTTGATGGCATACTGCCCCAAAGTCATCTTATTTTTCACATTAGAACGATGCCTATTAATATAGAAATCCTTTCTATGTTTATATCAACGTAGAAAAGTAATTTCTTATATTACATTTTTTGAAGTTTTTTTTTAACTAATAGGTCATTTTTATTTTTTTTTCCGCATTTTTTGGCCATTTTTAATACTATGAAGAACTTTTAGTTCATTTGGAATGCATTTTACTTTCTTCTTTACCGATAGGTCTGTTAAATAATTTTCTAACCAAATAGGTTAGTAGTAATTACCTACTGAATAAGTGAATAACAGTGAAGTTTGAGTTTTATAGTTTGGAACAAATTCTAAAGTCCATCCCTCATTCCACTGAAGGCTTCACTTCACATACTTGAAGTAATATAAAATGCTTGACAACAGTTTAGTTTAAGTGAAGACTTTGACCGCTACTGTTCTTCTGTCGGTACGAGGGATCTTTAGAATTTATGTTTGGAAGGTGGAAAACTTTCACCATGTCCTGGACAGGACGTTGTGTCCTCGACATGGTTCGGAAAAAATGTCTATTGTAGTAGACAGTATTTTTAACACAAACATTACAAGAATTCACGCTTGTTTTGTTATTCACACTTCTTCATCTGAAAGATTTAGTAACAAAAGCGAAGCGCGGAAGGAGGAGACGGAGAATGAAGGCACTGACATGGACCACCCCTGATTGAAAGACATTGTAAACCCTCATTAAAATCTATAGTTTTCCCTTAAAACCTTCATTTTGTTGCATGTTCTTTTCCTTTATCTTAGCCAAATTTCAGGAAGTTGCCTCCTCTCTCCGAGATTCGCAGGACAGTCATTGAAAGACGGTGACTAATTTTTAAGAAGTTATGTGCGAGTACTGTGAATAATATTTAAATGTCATTTTCTTTTAATTACACGTCATTTTTCAATTAATTTAAGGACATTTAGTGATCATTTTAAATAGATTTTTAGGTCATCAACATCCGTCCCCTACTCAAGAAACATAATGAATTTAATTTCATTATGTATGACGTTTCCGATAAGCAAGTTATAATCTTAAGTATATTGAATAAATTAAACAGTCTGTGCTTATCTAGTATTACATTTATAGCATTAACGTTTTCAGTAGGTGTGTACCACTTTCTAATGCGAATGCCTGTTACATTTAAATAGGTCTGCATAACTGCGGAATTGGAACGTTCATGAACATTATGGATGCTGTTGATAAAACTACATGAAACACAACTTAAGAATAAAATATATAAAATACATATGTTAACAACATGTCATCGGAGTGCTCACGTGAACTATTGTTAACATATGCATTTTATATATTTTATTCTTAAGTTGTATTTCATGTAGTTTTACCAACAGCATCCATAATGTTCATGAACGTTCCAATTCTGCAGTTAAGCAGACCTATTTAAATGCAACAGGCATTCGCATTTGAAAATGGTACACACGTACTGAAAACGTTAATGCTATAAATGTAATACTAGATAAGCACAGACTGTTTAATTTATTCAATATACTTAAGATTATAATGAATTTAGTTTTATTAATGTATTTTGAATTTTAATTTCATTTCAAGGGTTAGTTTAATAATATATGAGATGTACAAACAACACTGTTATATACTATATGTGGTATGATACGATGAAATGTGATATGGTATAAGTATGTGAATGAAACTACTTTAGATCTATACAGAATAACGAAATGTGACCAGGCCCGACAGTAGACGTGAGTACGAGAGCATGCAGACCGTCTTTTCCAGCTTGTTTCTAAGTCTCCGGAGGGCGCATCTCTCTAGACGCAACAACCCCAGCCAGACACCAGCAGGCACCAATAAACTTCGAGTTTTAAAGACGTTCCGGAAATGCTACAGCAACATATTTCGAACTCAGGGGGGGGGGGGGGGATGTCATTCGCAATACGTGTAAAATGCATATAGGCCCTACTGCATAAATGCAACCAGCCAACACGCTGTATGATAGACTACAAGCACCACGGAAACAGAAGACTGTCTCTGTGTATACTGATTTATTTAAAATTGAATGGCTGACGTGCATAATCTGAATAATGTTATATTTGCGTACTGTGACAGTCGGACGCAGTGTACGCAGCGGTGAAAGCGTTGCACTGACGCTGTTGGAACTAATCCCTTTTTGGGACATGGTGATATGGGTAATTTTGCGACCAATATAAAACTGAAATGTGATTTAAAAAAACTACTGGGTATCCCATAATGTGTTAAAATTATATCTCCAATGTTCCGGAACTGCACTACACCTTTTCCAGATGTATTTCAGAAAGTAAAATTTGTATTTCAGAAAGCATCATTTGTATTTTAGATTCGTCAATTGTATTTCAGAAAGCATCATTTGTATTTCAGATTCATCAATTATTGTATTTCAGAAAGCATCATTTGTATTTCAGATTCATCAATTGTATTTCAGAAAGCATAATTTGTATTTCAGATTAATCAATTGTATTTCAGAAAGCATCATTTGTATTTTAGATTCATCATTTCTATTTCAGAAAGCATCATTTGTATTTCAGATTAATCAATTATATTTCAGAAAGCATCATTTGTATTTTAGATTCGTCAATTGTATTTCAGAAAGCATTATTTATATTTTAGATTCGTCAATTGTATTTCAGAAAGCATCATTTGTATTTAGATTCGTCAATTATTGCATTTCAGAAAGCATCATTTGTATTTCAGATTAATCAATTGCATTTCAGAAAGCATCATTTGTATTTTAGATTCGTCAATTGTATTTCAGAAAGCATTATTTGTATTTTAGATTCGTCAATTGTATTTCAGAAAGCATCATTTGTATTTTAGATTCATCATTTCTATTTCAGAAAGCATCATTTGTATTTTAGATTAATCAATTGTATTTCAGAAAGCATCATTTGTATTTCAGATTAATCAATTGCATTTCAGAAAGCATCATTTGTATTTTAGATTAATCAATTGCATTTCAGAAAGCATCATTTGTATTTTAGATTAATCAATTGCATTTCAGAAAGCATCATTTGTATTTCAGATTAATCAATTGTATTTCAGAAAGCATCGTTTGTATGTTAGATTCGTCAATTGTATTTCAGGAAGCATCATTTGTATTTCAGATTCATCAATTATTGTATTTCAGAAAGCATAATTTGTATTTCGGATTCATCAATTGTATTTCAGAAAGCATAATTTGTATTTCAGATTAATCAATTGTATTTCAGAAAGCATCATTTGTATTTTAGATTCGTCAATTGTATTTCAGAAAGCATCATTTGTATTTCAGATTAATCAATTGTATTTCAGAAAGCATCATTTATATTTTAGATTCGTCAATTGTATTTCAGAAAGCATTATTTGTATTTTAGATTCGTCAATTGTATTTCAGAAAGCATCATTTGTATTTTAGATTCATCATTTCTATTTCAGAAAGCATCATTTGTATTTCAGATTAATCAATTGCATTTCAGAAAGCATCATTTGTATTTTAGATTAATCAATTGCATTTCAGAAAGCATCATTTGTTTTTCAGATTCGTCAATTGCATTTCAAAACTCGTCAATTGTATTTCAGATAATTGAATCATATATTTTTTTCGTCATGGAAATATGCTGTGCGAGTCTGACTGCGAAACCAGATGTCCCGGGTTCGATTCGCGATCGAGACAAGTTACCTGGTTGAGGTTTTTTCTGGGGTTTTTCCTCAACCCAATATGAGCAAATCCTGGGTAACTATCGGTGCTAGACCCCGAACTCATTTCACCGGCATTATCACCTTCATCTCATTCAGACGCTAAATAACCTGAGATATTGATACAGCGTCGTGAAATAACCTACTAAAATAAAAAAATAAATACAGTATAAAGACGGCTGTATGACAACACGGATCATGAGTGGTGTGGTGCTGAAATTATTGCAGTGTGTGAGCGGATAATGGTAACAAGCCCAGATAAGCTGTATGGGCAGGGCAGGCCGGGGTGATGAAGATTAATGGTGAGAACCGCCCATGATGGATGGCTCACTACCGCGGCGATATATTTTTATTTATTCTTCCGGAACGTGGCGAGCAAGTCGGAGAGACAATTAGTTCCAACCGTCAGAACGTTGGACGTCTGTAAATTGTATTAATGCGATCTTTTCAATAATAAATTTATTTTTTAGTTGGTTATTTAACGACGCTGCGCTGTATCAACTACTAGGTTATTTAGCGTCGATAGAATTTACGACAATGAGATTCTTTTTGGCAAGATGATGCCGAGGATTCGTTATGAGTTTACCTGACATTTTCCTTACAGTTGGGGAAAACTTCGTATAAAATCCAACTCGGTAATCGGCCAGAGCGGGAATTAAATCCACGCCCGAACGCAGCTCTGGATCAGCAGGAAAATGTGCTAGATTGGTGTCAAATAGCAACTTAATATCTATTACTGACTTACAAATGGCTTTTAAGGAACCCGGAGGTACATTGCCGCCTTCACATATGCCCGTCATCGGTCCCTATCCTGTGCTAGATTAATCCAACCTCTATCATCATGTCCCACCTCCCTCAAATACATTTTAATATTATCCTCCCATCTGCGTCTCGGCCTCCCCAAAGGTCTTTTTCCCTCCGGCCTCCCAACTAACTCCCTATATGTATTTCTGGATTCGCCCATATGTGCTACATGCCCTGTCCATCTCAAACGTCTGGATTTAATGTTCCTAATTATGTCAGGTGAAGAATCTAATGCATGCAGTTCTGCGTTGTGTAACTTTCTTCATTCTCCT
Organism: Periplaneta americana; assembly: GCF_040183065.1. Classification (NCBI taxonomy): domain Eukaryota; kingdom Metazoa; phylum Arthropoda; class Insecta; order Blattodea; family Blattidae; genus Periplaneta; species Periplaneta americana. The sequence goes on from NC_091117.1 coordinate 160,337,461, forward strand.
GTAACTTCATGCCTTTTAGCCCCTATTATTATTATTATTATTATTATTATTATTATTATTATTATTATTATTATTATTATTATTATGTATTATTATTAATTTATTTTTAATATACCGAGCATGGTGGAGTAATGGATATCATTCGCGCCTTGTATGGCGAGGTCAGAGGTTCGATCCCGGAGGTGAGCTATCCTGACTTAGTTTCTTCGTGGTTCCCCAAGTCCTTCCAGAGTAAAAAGTTTCACAACCATGCCGATCAACCGGTAATGTAACTATTTTATAAATTCTAACTATCTACAATCTATGAATAACTGATGTACTGTACCCTTATACTCCCATTTTTTCTCCAATATCTGTCGAATACAAAAAATCTTATCAATAGTCGATCTATTACGTCTAAAATCACACTGATGATCTCCAATAATTTCATATACATACGGAGTTAATCTTCTATTGTGGGTCCCTATCACCACGGCATGGCGCGTCCTCAGGTTGCTGATAGAGGAGACGGCCTCCAGATACGGAGGGTAGCTGCGAATATATTGAATAAGCAGTCGTGGACAGCCGATAAAGGGTGGTCCTCCAGCTTGGGGGTTGGGCGAAAGGCTAACAACCCATCACAGTAAAAAAAACAGCTTGTTACGAAACCTTACAATTTAATTTATTATTATTATTATTATTATTATTATTATTATTATTATTATTTTTAATATACCGAGCACAGTGAAGTAATGGATATCATTCCCGCCTTAATGGGGAGGTCAGGGGTTCGATCCCGGAGGTCAGCTATCCTGACTTGGGTTCTTCGTGGTTCCCCAGGTCCTTCCAGGCGAAAGCTAGAAAAGTATGAACCCACGATTTTATTCCTTGCCATTCCTGATTGACCTCATGCCATCAATTCGCATCTATAAACCTATTAATTTCTCCGAGATTGGCCTGCCACCTATCGGTTAAAGCATCGCACTTGGCCAAAGTGCTGTTTGTAGTTTCGAAGGTGAACCACTGTAGGCCTACTGGGCATAAAATCGAGCAAATTATTATTATTATTATTATTATTATTATTATTATTATTATTATTACTAAAAGACTTGACGTTTGATATGGACGGGAAATGATCCATTAATTTTACTTAGAGTCGTCTCCTTTAGAACTGGTTCTTTTACAAGCTATTAAAGTCTACGATATACCTAGGTCTCCCAGCTTCATTTCTCTTTCCATTAATATTAAAATTGATTACATAATTAAATTATTATTACCCGTTTATTGACTTTTATTGATTGTATATAATAGTTTTCCACATTCATGGAAGATCACTTGCTTTTTTTTTTACACAGAGTTTTTCAAAGCAACGCATCATTGCGATTAAAACTGAATGAGGAGATTTAGAACAAAAAGCTCAAACGCGTCAAGCCTTGCATTTACAAGGGAATATGTTTATGGAAACATAATATTTTGAGACTACTGTTGTGCGGGTTGTGACGTCATCGAAAACATTTTAAATGGCACTCTAGTTTTTTTTTTTTTTTTTAACACAATAGGTCTATGAAAGATCATATTCTTTTTTATACCCCTGTGCAATTCTATGGGACAGAGACATGAACATTACGAGTAAGTGAAGAGAATCGACTGGAAGCATTTGAAATGTGGATATGGAGAAGAATGAACGTGAGAAAAATAAGAAATGAAGCTGTGTTAGAAAGAGTGGGTGAAGAAAGAACAATGAAAAACGAATTGTCTGGGTCACTGAGTAAGAACAAACTTCATTTGTTTCATAGAGAAGCATTATGATTACGATTTTATTGAAGAGTGTGATCTCAAAACTCACTCATTACATTTGGTAATTTTGTTTTATGATTTAAATACAGTAGAACCCCGGTTATCCGATTGTCTTTCTCTAGCTCCTTTTTTATTGCAGACAACAAAAGAAGTGCTATGTTAGTACATATTTGTTCTGCAAAGGGTTATTAATTACAAGCCTTTACCCTTGCATGCTTTCGTTACTGGCAACCGGAACAGTTACCTGTGGGAAGGAGTGTTTTTTCCCCAACTTGTGAAATAGTCACTACATGCTTTTAAAGAAATTACCCCAAGAACTTTCAACCCATGTACCGTTCAGACCTTATCCTTACTATTCGAGTGGCTGTACTGTGTATTTCTATGCAAAATGTCTTTCATGGGTGTCAAAAGAAAACGTGTTGTGCTATTAACGAAAAAAAATACAAATAATTACGAGGTTTGAGAAGGAAACTGTGGCTCATATCGCAACAGAATACGAGACTGGCATTACAACTGTGCGCTATTTATTAAAAATAAATAAATAAATAAATAAATAAATAAATAAATAAATAAATAAATAAATAAATAAATAAATAAATAAATAAATAAATAAATAAATAAATAAAATTGTACAAAGTAAGAGTACGTAAACCTACAACACGAGACTTCCACTTTTCCTATCTTTCTGCAGACAATCATCACCTTTGGTCCTTAAAACCCGTCGTTGACAACGATACTTAAATCACTGAAGTTCTGATTCATTACCAAGCATGTTAAACACAACACCACGGAGGAAATTACGAAACTGCAGTTTAATTTATGAAAATCTTTTATTTACGGATCATCCGATTTTTCGAATAACCGTTCAGTCCATCCCCTTCATTAGCACGGATAATAGAGGTTCTACTGTTCGTGTGTGTGTGTGTGTGTATACATACATACATACAAACATACATACATACATACATACATACATACATACATACATACAGAGTGTTTCAAGAGGAATAGTAAATATTTTAGGAGGTGGTAGTATAGACGAATTCGAATAAAAAATTCTATATAAAATGTGTCCAATTTTTATTGGGTACAGAGAAACAGCTATTAGAATGTAACCCAAGAAGGTGTTAAGCAAAGGAATTGATTACGTTCAGTGCACTTTCATTTCGTGTGTTGCTACTCCGGTTGCTATGGGCTTATCTATCGAGTCATTTTTGTTTTGAAGGTAAATTTAAGAAGTTGTGCTTTAGTTTACATAATTGAATTTTTCAACTGTGATTGTGATTTGTTGGCCAATTCTACTGTATCGTTTAAGTATGCCGCACGTATTTACAAATGCTGAGTATGCCGATATGGTATTTGTGTACGGGTTTTGTAATGGAAACGCTGTTGCTGCTTGTAGAGAATACAGCAGACGATTATCCAAATTCAAGAGCGTTTACTCGTGTTTTTACTAAATTGCGTGAGACTGGTGCAGTGTCCAGTAGTCATATTTCATCTGAACGTGAAAATGAACAGAATGTGGATGAAGTAGAAGACACTATTCAGCTGGTAGAACGTAGTCCTGTAACAAACACACACCTAGAATTTCTGCACGTATTGGTGTTCCACATACAAGAGTATGGCGGACATTACGTATGCACGGGTTCTAACCTTATCATTTACAGCGGATTCAACACCTTCGAGCAGGAGATGAAAGTAGACGATTGGAATTTTGTCGTTGGCTACTTGTAAATCGCCAAGTAACAAGCAGCGTACGAACGTTTTACTTTCCGTAAAGACTTAAAGCAGGAGTTACAGACTTTGCAGTTCTTCCAGAACCTTTGGTAAAATACTGCTTGCATATTCCTCCAACCATTAAATAGGGTCAACTATTGCAACATCTTTACTTAGATTCGCCATTTTTACATTACTGGTAGAGCTATCAAAGAAGTTTCTGTCAGATGCGTTTCCAATTCACTGTGGGCTAAAGCAAGGAGATGCATTATCACCTTTACTTTTTAACTTTGCTCTAGAGTATGCCATTAGGAAAGTCCAGGATAACAGAGAGGGCTTGGAATTGAACGGGTTACATCAACTGCTTGTCTATGCGGATGACGTGAATATGTTAGGAGAAAATTCACAAACGATTAGGGAAAACACGGAAATTTTACTGGAAGCAAGTAAAGAGATAGGTTTGGAAGTAAATCCCGAAAAGATAAAGTATATGATTATGTATCGTGACGAGAATATTGTACGAAGTGGAAATATAAAAATTGGAAATTTATCCTTTGAAGAGTTGGAGAACTTCAAATATCTTGGAGCAACAGTAACAAATACAAATGATACTCGGGAGGAAATTAAACACAGAATAAATATGGGAAATGCCTGTTATTATTCAGTTGAGAAGCGTTTATCATCCAGTCTGCTGTCAAAAAATCTGAAAGTTAGAATTTATAAAACAGTTATATTACCGGTTGTTCTTTATGGTTGTGAAACTTGGACTCTCACTTTGAGAGAGGAACATAGGTTAAGAGTGTTTGAGAATAAGGTGCTTAGGAAAATATTTAGGGCTAAGAAGGATGAAGTAACAGGAGAATGGAGAAAGTTACACAACACAGAACTGCACGCATTGTATTCTTCACCTGACATAATTAGGAACATTAAATCCAGACATGTATATAGAGTGTTAGTTGGGAGGCCGGAGGGAAAAAGACCTTTAGGGAGGCCGAGATGTAGATGGGAAGACAATATTAAAATGCATTTGAGGGAGGTGGGATATGGTGATAGGGAATGGATTAATCTTGCTCAGGATAGGGACCAATGGCGGACTTATGTGAGGGCCTCAATGAACCTCCGGGTTCCTCAAAAGCCAGTAAGTAAGTAAGAGCTATCCAACATCTTTTTTTTAATATTTCACTATTATCATCATTATTAAGAAAGCATGAAAGTGAAGAAATTGGAGGAAGGATGGGGAAGCTATAGAGAAGGTGAGAGTGGACTTAAATAATATTACAAACCTTTAAATTGCGCACAATAGGCCTATAATCGAGTCCCTGGCGGTTCAAACACAATCCAGCCGAGTGTTCAGTTTGTTGGTAGATTAGAGCTTACTAGAGGGAGGAAGCAGATGAGTGTGATGGAAAGCCTAGGGCTTGCGGCGCGGCGCGGCGCCCTCGTGACATACACGGCGCCTAATTCGCTGTGACAGATCCCCTCTCCTGCACTCGGATCCGCCGCATCAATAGGAGCCACCATATTCCAGAAAGTGTCCCACGAGAAAACGCACCCCGCGTCCCATTCAATTATCACGGACCAGTGACTTTTGGGGCGCCAGTGCGCATCCAGAGTGCGCAATAACACAACGAAAAATTGGTTCTTTGTATCCCTGATAAGGCGAAGTACGGCACGATTATTAATAGAATTGTTGCTTCTTCAACAGCTCTGGGCTGCGAGATTGCAGACTAAACATTCCTCGGCGTTGACTAGAAGGAACATTTTTCCTGGACTACCGGAGGACATGTTTTTCTGGCATTTTTTTGTTTTCTTTAATCGTTCAGATTTCAATCCACGAAAAGTCACCATTTTGCTTCATCCCCCCCCCCCCCATTTCATTGTAATTTCATTGTATGACTTTAGGTGGCGTAAGTGATTCTGTGCCGCGGGATGTAGATGATCAACCTGGCTACTACTTTTTTTTTTATGAAACACTCATGATTAGATATCGGATTTATAGGCTACTCGTAGCACTAAAAGTTAAGAATTCCATCCAGAGTATTATAGTGGTTGTGGTGACCATTGGGAAGGTTTTTACTTATGCCTTTTCATAAGACTTAGAAATACAAAAACGAAAATGGACGGGAGAATCCATCAAGTAAACAGCGCCTTTATGTATAAATGACCATTAAAAACGTTAATCAATTACTCTCAGTATTTTTCTTTGATATCATTAACGGCCCTATTCGTGACATACGTGTTAGCGTACTGTTTGATGCATTCTCCAGTTCATATAATTCAGTTCTCTATTATGCAGGGTGATTCACGAGGATTTACCATTACTTACGGAGCTTATTTTCGAAGACACTCTGAGCAAAAAATGTCATATAAACATTAATTGTCCTAATCTCAATATTTTCAAAGTTACATTAATTTGAAGTTGTTAGTAAAATACTTTTTTTCTTTAATTTTAAGGGTAAAAACATATTAGAAATAGAGAATGAACTATTCAGAAGTGTCATTGCCTTAATTGGCTAGTGTTCTGAAGCTAAAATTTTTCAATTTTTAATTCAAAATGACATCATTCTTACGTACTCATCACAAAAATTGTTACAAATCATACGACTTTAGGAACTTGATTCTTTACAATTTAATTATGCATCCTAATGTACAGTCTTACAGAATTTACGAGAATGGCTTGATTTATAGCAATTGTTGTGATAAATGCGTAAAAAAATGTAATTTTATAGTTAAAAATCGGAAAAAAAAAATTGTACGAAGCAACTGTGGAATTCATAACATATTTTTAGCTTCAGAATACTAGCTAATTAAAGAAATGATACCCCTGAATAGTTCATTCTTTATCTGTAATATTATTTTACCCTTAAAACTCAAGAATAATGGTATTTTACAAATAATTTCAAGTTAGTGTAACTCTGAAAATATTGAGATTACGACACATGTTTATGTGACATTGCTTGTTCAGAATGTCTTCGGAAATAAGCTCCGTAAGGGACGGTAAATCCTCGTGAATCACTCTCTGTATTTCAGAATTTTTCCACGTTGATAACCCAGGTTTGAATCCCGGCCTGTTCACGTTCAATTTGTGACGGATAAAGACGCTACCTTCCGTGGTAGTTTCTCGCAGACTGCTCCCGTTTCCCCTATCAAAATTCTAGCATTGCTTTATTATCATGCGGTGTTATGTAGTTTGCCTCCCATTGTGCACCGAGAGCAACGCCTACGGCGGCAAAAGGAACTACAGTTTCGACACATCGCTTCTAGAAAGAGAAGTTTGAGTGAACAACGTAAAGTCATGTAGGCCTAACCTCCACTGGATTAAAAAATCGGGGTCTTATGTACCCTTCCAACGAACACCATATCCACTCTAGTACGGTAAAGTTGCCTAATTCCGTGATACGTTTTTTCGTTGAATGTCACGGTATTGGGTATCTTGCTAAGAAGTTCATCGATGTCTCAAAGTAGGCGAAAGATGCACTCTTTCGAGAAAAATGTCTGGCGCTATGGTCGAACGGCAAAGCTTTGACTGACATTCAATTTAAGAAAAGTATCGCGGGTTAGGGGTATCACATTTAACTTCTAGATCCGATGTCTATTCATGATCATGCAACGTCGCTAGCCTACGGCGTCCAATTGGCGAAACTTGCTGTCATACGGGGATGGTCTGAAACAATGGCGGCTGTAAATCCACCCGTACAATGTTCATTCATTTCACCCTTATCTCCACAGACTGTTCGCATAAATGAATCAACTATAACCTCAGTGCAAACGAACTTCTTCTCACATCCCGATATTTAAAAACCAAAAAGAAAAATATTTGTGATGTAAAACGTTTCTTTTAATACTTCGTCATCATAATTAATTAGCATCTTGAACGAAACGACGATGACAACAACAGCAGCAGCAGCTATAACAATATTACAACAAAGTTGATGGGGTGAGAAATAACTTGTTGAAAAATTTTGCCTGTAAACTTCTCGTCTAAACACATGATTCTTTTAAGGGCTGAAAATTCTCGACATGGGGCCTCCGACTTTACTTCTTTTTCGAATTATTATTAGGCCTATTCACTTAATATTACAAGTGACATAATAAGAAAGCCATGCTAAGGATCGCTATCACAATTTAAAAATATCTAGACAATATTATCCTTGACCGAAAATGAACTCGCAATTTTATGATGTAATAGAAATGGCTATTCTATTCACAAATAAAGTATTATTTTATGACACAGAAAGGAAACTTCATAGAGTTCTGCCTTATTTATTTCCTGCCGTGCAAAATCTAAATTTAATAAATTTCAACATAAAACAATAGAAATTAAGGAGTAAACACCATCAGAGCCAAAACTGCGTAATCTTTAATTACTTTATTTGTTTTTATTTCGACTAGAGGCTCAATGTAAATACTAAAGATTAAAAAAAATACAGAATCTAAGAAAACATCGAGATGAAAAGGGTGAGAAGTGATACAATTATGAAATACTGTAAAATTGTCACTTTAAACATTACGGGCACTAATATTTAGACAGAGATTCAATTGCCAAGGTCGTTAAAGGACTGTATACTGCTTGATCATATATGAAACCAAGTTACAACCAACCAAATATCTTAAACGTAATGGAAAATATAGCTAAACATAAAAACATCTGATACCAGCATGTCTTACGAATGAATAAAAATCACATCCACTTTAAACTAAGTGATATCTGAAGAAAGAAGTAAAAAAGAAAGATTTTTGACAAACTGTTAATACCATACGCCTATACACCTGGTGACGGAACAGGCTTAATAGCCTAGACTGTGATGTTAATGATGGTGATAAGAAAAACTTTATGGATCCATTATTAAAACATGTAGGCCTACTTTAGATTGGTCCTATATTGTAAAAAAAAAGTTAAATGCTACTCATTCCGGGTATCTTCATGACATTTAATAAATAACATCACCAATTGACATTAAAAAACGGACATCAGCTATTTCGAAGCTTCTTAGCTCGTATCATTACTTTACAAAACGTATTGTAATGATGGCGTCGTACTCTATGAAAGGTCTCATTTCTTGTAACTAATATCCGCTGGAACTTGACAAGCTTATTCTCAGCAACTGTACATTATAGATAAAGGAAATTACAGTACAAATAACAGAATTTGCTTCCTTTACGATTATTATTTTAGAATTAAGAAATATATGATATCGGGGAAATGAAAGTATCTACAGAAAAGATATAATCTATAGAGATGAATTTATTGAGGATGCTACCAGTGGGTAAATTAAGAATGTAAAAAAAAGAACAGAAATGAAAACATTAGAGTTAACACGTTCATATCTCCTACTAGAGTAAACAAAATCGAAGATTAACGTACAGACCGATTAGTTAGTCTTGACAGCTCGACGACGCGAAAGAGTGGAAGTAATAGGAGTAGTGGGGAGAGCTCCGGAGTAGACGAGCGGTAAGAAAAGGAATGCAGTACAGCTTAACTGTACTGGAAACACACTGCTCTACCCGACGTATGATATCCGAATATCCGATCGCTCTGAAGGCAAGCGACTGACTAACCCAAACACCCCTTGGCGTAACTAAATGGACTCGCTTGACACAGGCGCACATTGCCGGCGGCTGTCAGGACTAAATAATCGTACTGTAGTCATAGTTTGGCTACGTACAAAGGATTAATAAGGTCCGACTATCGGAACCAGTTTCAATGTAGACACCAAAAAGAAGGAAACGAGAAGGATCCGGAAGACTTGGACAGAAGGGACCGGAAATAAATAAATCAGGGAGACTTCTTAAATATGTACGATGGACAATCGAAAGATACAGAAAGTTACAAAATAGACACATAGACTTAAATCCCTAACGGCTTTTCGCTATTAAAACTCACCTCCAAATAAAAACTCAGACGCAATATAAGACAAATGGCTAATTCACTTGCCTTACCAAACTGATAACTCGAGTTGAAATCTCGTGAAATCTTTGGGGACGACATTGGAATTGTTAAGAGCTACAAGCTAATTAACTAGATATGGAATGAAGATACAAGGACAGATTTTAATATATTTTCTACAATCAAACATTAGAAGGAAATAAAAAAAAAATAAAAAATCCACATGATTATTGACGTAGGCTAATATCAAAACAAGTGCTACAACACGAAATAGTCCACACCTGTGGAGTAACGGTCAGCGCGTCTGGCTGCGAAACCAGGTGGCCCGGGTTCGATTCCCGGTCGGGGCAAGTTACCTGGTTGAGGTTTTTTCTGGGGTTTTCCCTCAACCCATTATGAGCAAATGCTGAGTATCTTTCGGTGCTGGACCCCGGACTCATTTCACCGGCATTATCACCTTCATCTCATTCAGACGCTAAATAACCTAAGATGTTGATAAAGCGTCGTAAAATAACCTACTAAAATAAAAACACGAAATAACCAAGCTCGCATGTGAGAAAAATGGTCAGATTTGTGAACTCGACACGAATTGAAGTCCGAAAACTATTAGTGAAGAAGATGGAAAACATAGGCCTAATGTTCAGCACGGCAATCAGAAAAACAGTCACAAAGTATTATTCTTTATACATATGAGAGGTAATACTGTATTAGGCTTAACAGAAGCTGTAAGTGAACATATATATTTAATACATTATTACTACATCTGCAGTGCTCGGGAAAAGTGGCACAAGTCAAAAATGTAAATTTTACAGGAAAACTATCTTCACTCTGGTTTACGCAAAAAGAAAAAAAGAGACGTAGTACTTCCGACAAAAAGGGCAATGGCATGAAGCCGGCACAGGTCAACATGATGGGGATGATGGTGGTGGTGGTAATTATGATGATAATAATTATGATAGGATTGTTTGTCAGGATTTATTTTCAACTATGAGTCTACTAAACCTTTATTCATTTATACATAAAAGAAAACAGCTAAACAAAATTGTAGTGCTAGTATAATGTAGGTAACACTGAACATGCCAACGATCATAAGAAATCGAAAAGTCATAAACTCATAAAATGCATTAGGTTTTGTTTTGGTTTACAACTCCCAACCCGCGCCAAATGTTTTCTGGGGGAGCGCTTATCGAAAAGTGAAATCCTAGTATATCTTAAAAACCTTACGTGATACGAAGAAAAGAGATGCATTTTCGGATTCAGCGCAAACCAAACCATAAGGGACACATTGTTTTAAGTCGGAGCAAAATTCTTGTTGTTCAGTGAATCAAAGATCCTAGTCAGAGCTTAGTCAGCTGACGGTTTCTCATAAAAGAACAAGGGATCGATCTCTTGGAGTTTCTGTAACTTCTAAGTTAAAATCAACTTCTCGGCGAGTTTTCTCTCAGGTTTGTATTGCAATTCCCATTTCACCACCGCTCTTTTATCGCCGTGATTTTCACTGACAGCGTAAAGGTTTGAGTGTCGGCCTAACACGCGGAAAACTTGGTTCAGATCTCTGTGAATACAACAAGTGATATTTATGTGAATAAAAACGTTGTTCGGACACATTTAATTCAGATGTTCCAGCTTTCAATTTCATAATTTCATTATTTTACCCAAACAATTATAATAAATCTTTAGTGCAAAGTAGGTCTACCGTGCAATGTCTGAAACAATCATGTAATCCGCAGCGTTGGTGAGGAAACGGGGGAATGGTAGAAGACGAATGGATGAGTGGTTTTCATATGACTGTATCTGTTAATGGGTGAGGGGAATATATACATAGATTTTCTCGGTCACAGCATTAAGTGACATTTAATATTTCGTGCTGCGGATTAATCAAGATTTCCCATGACTGTATTGTAATGAAGTCACTTCACTATGAACGCTGCAATCAAAATATATGTTTAAGATTATTTTATATATTCATATCCAGTTCAATTCATCATGTCGCTTGATGGCTACAGGTTCTGCTATGATTTGAAACTCGCCTACACATAATGTCCAAAACTTGTTCGTTTTTAATAAATTATTCGTAATTAATTCAATACACGCAAGCCAGGAATTACGCAGAACGCTGATCGGATCATTGGTAGGCCTACCCGAATCTTGGGGACCATTCGTCTCTCAATCTCTTATATAACTGCTCTTACTTAGAAGAAAAGAAATAGGCTATACGTATTTCATTCCATGTAACCTCTGGTTCTGGTTGTGGTATGCACATCTGTTGTCAGGCAGTAGCCTACATCTCACTTGACGAGATGTGTCAGAGAAAGAACAATTGAAGACATTATTACAAAAACAGCCCTCGTCATCTTTAACGAAATTGAGTTACGGACACATTTGCTACTATTTCAAATGTTTATAGAATCCAAAAATGACACATGTCATGTGCAATAGCCACAAGGATAAACCCCAGTTGTACGGAAACAGCTGACATGTGTTGTTTCTGTAATAATGTTTTCAATTGTTTGTATATATCTGAAGTTTGATTGTTGTTGTTTAATCAAATGTCCGAAGACATGTCTGAACCTTACAAGTGATACCAATAAGACATCACTCATGAGCTAAAACTAAGCCAGGCTAGTTCGTTTCCCCTCCATTGCATACATCTCTAACTAGCTACATATTACACTAACCAGACTTCTGATTATACAAACAATTTGTTATTTCTCTGACATAAGCTATAACTTTCCCTTTTTTTCTCCTTTTTTGATGAAAAATTTTCCCTTTAAAATCCGGTCTCTAATTATAACACTTTTAAATATACACTATACTTCGAATATAGGGAAATGAAATTCAAGAAGAAAATCATTTATTAGAAGTCATTTCATCGAGGCCTATAGGCCTATACCTACTAATCCTTTTTAAAGTGTTCCATACCACAGAACTATAAATGACTTATTCCAGTATTTTATCAATTTTTTTGTATACAACCGAGATGAATCGATTCATCAATATTCGTGACAAAAATTCATCTAGAAAAGCTATAGACAGACATGCAGAAATGCCCTTTTTGGAACAACGGATGCTGGAAACTGTTTAGAGAAAGATAATTAAGTAGTTTTTTTTTCAGTTTCACAATACTTTTTGTAATAATAATAATAATAATAATAATAATAATAATAATAATCATCATCATCATAATGGCTTTATTTAACGTGATAGAGTTAAGCCATAAGGCCTTCTCTTACACTCGACCAGGATTAAAACTTGTTTAGCCTACATACGTAGTTGAACATACAACTGGATCGGATTTAAGTAATTACATACTGATACGATTTAGGTACATAATGCGATCAAAAGAGGTAGTTACATAAAAATGTACCTCATAAAGTAAAAATAAACATAGTGGAATACATATTAATGTTGTTAGAATCAAATACGAATCACATAAAAACAGAAGCCGATAATTCAATGAAAAATGTACACAGTAAAAATAAAAATAAACACATTGGAATACATATTAGTAGGATATTGTAGCATATGGGCTATAATCAGAAAGTAAAATAAGGGAGTGATAAGAAAAGAAAACAAAAAATTAAGACAGCAAGAATGGAGAAGACCGATGGAAAGTAAGAGGAAAAAATCAACGAGGAGAGAAAAATAAGCAGAAGAGGAAAAATAAGGAAAACAATGGTAAAAAGAGAAGAGATAATAGATATAGGAATGAAGTGAAAGAGGGGAAGATAAACAGGATAAGGGAGAGAAGAAAAGGAACAGGAATCAGAAAAAGGGGAAGATAAACAGGATAAGGGAGAAAAGAAAAGAAAAAGGAATTAGAAAGAGAGGAAGATAAACAGGATAAGGGAGAGAAGAAAAGGAAAAGGAATCAGAAAGATGGAAAGATAAACAGGATAAGGGAGAGAAGAAAAGGAAAAGGAATTAGAAAGAGAAGAATATAAACAGGATAAGGATGAGAAGAAAAGGAAAAGGAATTAGAAAGAGGGGAAGATAAACAGGATAAGGGAGAGAAGAAAAGGAAAAGGAATTAGAAAGAGGGGAAGATAAACAAGATAAGGGAGAGAAGCAATGGAAAAGGAATTAGAAAGAGGGGAAGATAAACAGGATAAGGGAGAGAAGAAAAGGAAAAGGAATTAGAAAGAGGGAAGATAAACAGGATAAGGGAGAGAAGAAAAGGAAAAGGAATTAGAAAGAGGAAAGATAAACAGGATAAGGGAGAGAAGAAAAGGAAAAGGAATTAGAAAGACGGGAAGATAAACAGGATAAGGGGGAGAAGAAAAGGAAAAGGAATTAGAAAGAGAAGAATATAAACAGGATAAGGAAGAGAAGAAAAGGGAAAGGAATTAGAAAGATGGAAAGATAAACAGGATAAGATAAAGAAAAAAAGGAAAAGGAATTAGAAAGAGGGGCAGATAAACAGGATAAGAGAGAGAAGAAAAGGAAAAGGAATTAGAAAGAGGGAAGGTAAACAGGATAAGGGAGAGAAGGAAAGGAAAAGAAATTAGAAAGAGGGGAAGGTAAACAGGATAAGGGAGAGAAGGAAAGGAAAAGGAATTAGAAAGAGGGCATGATAAACAGGATAAGAGAGAGAAGAAAAGGAAAAGGAATTAGAAAGAGGGCATGATAAACAGGATAAGGGAGAGAAGGAAAGGAAAAGGAATTAGAAAGAGGAGAAGGCAAAAAGGATAAGGAAGAGAAGAAAATGAAAAGGAATTAGAAAGAGGGGAAGATAAACAAGATAAGGGAGAGAAGCAATGGAAAAGGAATTAGAAAGAGGGAAGATAAACAAGATAAGGGAGAGAAGCAATGGAAAATGAATTAGAAAGAGGGGAAGGCAAAAAGGATAAGGGAGAGAAGAAAATGAAAAGGAATTAGAAAGAGGGGATGATAGACAGGATAAGGGAGAGAAGAAAAGGAAAAGGAATTAGAAAGAGGGAAGATAAACAGGATAAGGGAAAGAAGAAAACGAAAATGAATTAGAAAGAGGGGAAGGCAAAAGGGATAAGGGAGAGAAGAAAATGAAAAGGAATTAGAAAGGGGGGAAGATAAACAGGATAAGGGAGAGAAGAAAATGAAAGGAATTAGAAAGAGGGGAAGATAAACAGGATAAGGGAGAGAAGAAAAGGAAAAGGAATTAGAAAGGGGGAAGATAAACAGGATAAGGGAGAGAAGAAAAGGAAAAGGAATTAGAAAGAGGGAAGATAAACAGGATAAGGGAGAGAAGAAAAGGAAACGGAATTAGAAAGAGGGCATGATAAACAGGATAAGGGAGAGAAGGAAAGGAAAAGGAATTAGAAAGAGGAGAAGGCAAAAAGGATGAGAGAAGAAAATGAAAAGGAATTAGAAAGAGGGGAAGATAAACAAGATAAGGGAGAGAAGCAGTGGAAAAGGAATTAGAAAGAGGGAAGATAAACAAGATAAGGGAGAGAAGCAATGGAAAATGAATTAGAAAGAGGGGAAGGCAAAAAGGATAAGGGAGAGAAGAAAATGAAAAGGAATTAGAAAGGGGGGAAGATAAACAGGATAAGGGAGAGAAGAAAATGAAAGGAATTAGAAAGAGGGGAATATAAACAGGATAAGGGAGAGAAGAAAAGGAAAAGGAATTAGAAAGGGGGGAAGATAAACAGGATAAGGGAGAGAAGGAATGGAAAAGGAATTAGAACAGATGAAAGAAAAGGGAACGGAAGAGACAAAGAGAAGAGGAAGAGAAAGCGTTGGAAACCAGATCATGAAGAAATGATAAGGACAAATAAAGAAACAATACTCCAAACATCGATGGACACTGCGCTAGCCATGCGTAACCAATGTAGGCACTAGGCAAGACATAAAGGACGAATATGCATCCTCCCCGGAAGTTTCTAATGAGCACAAAGATGCAGAACCATAACAAACGGGCCTGTCCGGCCCAGCTCGTAACTCAATTGTGTTTCAGATGAGGCTGTTCCATCAAAGTGGCCAATTTATGAAGGCGTCTTGTTATTTATTACGATAAGCACTGTCTTAAAATCAAGCTATGTGTTTGCCGTAAACAAGAAGATATTTATTGTACTGTCAGTTTCGGGTCCCACAACTTAAGTGCAAATGTTTATGGTACCATTGTTTAGTACAATTTTATAAAAAAAAACGCAAGCTATGATTCAAACAGTTGTCAACTGAAAGCCAAAAAGCTGCTGTTAAGATAATTAACAAATAAAATGCATGTTGAACTACACTGGCGGACAAAAAAATTGGGACACTTTAATTTTACTTTGTACATGTATTTAATAGGTCATTTATATGTTTTAAATAGTGATTAATTAATTAATTAATGACTTCATAACACCAACATTTACCAACAATAATGCCCATTGTTGTCACACTCTGCATAAGAAAAATTTTGTTCAAATCTAGATTGTGATGTTATTGTTGGTAATTGTTGGTGGTATGAAGTCATAATCATTTTCGTTTTCAGTCTATGTTACATTTTTTTTATTTATTTAACTAGCTAGCTAGTGAGTACAAATTACATTTATAAAACAAAAATGTTTCTAGCCACTATCGTAAGAGCCAGGCTCGTGTACGGTGTGGTCTTAGTCAATAATATAACATAAAATTTACAAGGACAGTTTACTAAATACAGTAAGTAACTTAATTCAAACCAATAAATACAACACAAGAGCAAGAATAAAGAAGAAAGAGAAAAATTCACATTTAATATAAATTGACAATCCGACAGAAGCCAGTGATATTCAATAAAAACATGAATATAGCCGACAGAAATAAAAGGTAAAAAAATACATTTGTTAATATTATACATATGGGTAATTTTACAAATTTCTTTTTTAAAAGCTTCAATTTTAAAATATTTCAAATCTGGAAAATGGTTTGTCTTTTTATTATAAAGTCTTGGGCCGAAACTAGCACCATGAATATCGTATAATTAAATTAATATAATAATAATAATATAATCGTATAATTAAATTAATTACCATTTAAAACATACTGGTGACTTATTAAATACAATATAAAATTCAAGTGTCCCAAATTTTTTGTCCCCCAGTGTATTATCATAATTATGATTTTCACCATCATTATTATTAGAGTGAGTAAACATATTAAATTTCATATTTTAAATTATGAAGAAGTGGCGACCAGAAATCTTTACGTTTTAAGCAATGGCAAATCTAAGTCAATTGAAAAATATCATATTCCATAACATTTCGACAAAGCCTTCATATTTTAAGAGAGTTTTCATATTTCTACATTTTCAAATATTTATCAAATACTGATAGTTTACAAATATTTTTATTTGACTGCAACAAACTAATAGATAGATTTGTGTTTGCCAGCTGAATTATTGTTTAATAAAGTTATCAATAAAATTGTTGAAGCAGTTGATTTAATTTGTATACATTTTCTTGACCAAAAACATTATTTTCAAAAGTAGGTCTGGCATTGCTTGAACAGCTGTATTGATCGGTTGTTATTTTTGTCGTGTGAGATCTAGTGGGCAACA
This sequence comes from Periplaneta americana, assembly GCF_040183065.1. Taxonomy (NCBI): domain Eukaryota; kingdom Metazoa; phylum Arthropoda; class Insecta; order Blattodea; family Blattidae; genus Periplaneta; species Periplaneta americana. The sequence goes on from NC_091117.1 coordinate 160,354,338, forward strand.
ATTGGCAATCGGCGCAAATAGTTAAAATCATGTTAGATAATATTTTTATCACTAGTGTTAAAAGTACTTTTCGCACGCTGATGTGCTATAGTCCATTGTTAATACTCTTGCCTAGCGTCAAAATATTTAGTTTTAGGATTGATTGTTTGTCTTGTTCTGATGACAACTAAGTAACAAGGAAAACATTGTTAATTGAGTTATGAAAAATTACTTAGCAGTTGGACAATATTAGTAAAATTTAGGATTTTTGTGACATATTTTTACAAAATTTGACTTCTCAATTTAGAATACTGTTGATATTTTTATGATTATAGTACTCAATCAATCTTCTTAATGTATCCAGCTGTTTGCTGACAACATAAAGTCCACTATAGTCTATTCAGTTGTTGTTTTTCACGACAAATGAGGGGTTTTTTGATCGGTGTCCATTATAGATGCCTGAGTAGCTAGTAGCCAGAGTTGGGGTGTAGTCAATATATACTGCAGGGCTGTGTCTTCTGCAACTGGTACTGATGATTTTAATTTACTTCTTTTGTGGTTTATAGATGGACAGTATAGAAGAATGTGTTCCAGATCTTCATCATGATTATTACACCACAGACAAGTAGGATTATCAGAAATGTGAAATCGGTGTAGGTACAATTGAGTGACAATGTGACCTGTTCTGGCTCTTGTTAAAAATGTCTGAACATGTCTGGGCAAGTTTTTGTACATTTCCAGATCATTTGGTTTCTTTTGTACAAACTGTAAAATTTTTCCTTTGTCAGAAGAGAGCCAATTGTTGATCCATAGGTTTGTAAAATGAGACTTTACTGAAGCAAAAGCACTGGATAGAGATATCACTTGAAGAGGTCTTGGTTGCAAATATGTTGCCTGTTTTGCAATATTATCGACTTTCTCGTTTCCAGGTATACCACAATGACTAGGTATCCATTGAAATGTTATTTCCTTTTGGAGTTCTTTTAGTTTACTTAGTTGTTTCTGAATTGGAATAATTCTATGTATGTGCATACAGGTTGGTACATATTTAATTATATTAAATATAGCCCCTTGGAGTCGGTAAGTATGCAAATGATTTTTCAGAAATTTGAGTAACACGCTGAAGAGCAGCATCAATAGCTAGTAATTCAGTGTCAAGACTGGAGGAGGATGAACATGGTATGAAATAACTTTCTTGATATTTTGGAATATAATACCCTGCTCCTGATGTCCCATTATTAGGATTTAGAGATCCATCTGTATAAATTTGAAGGTGATCTTTATATGTGCTGCAGAGTAGTTCCATGGCATCTAACTTAAGAATGTATGGAGGATCATTTTTGGAATGATTTCCTTGGAATTTGTATGCTATGTTCTGGAATCACCCATTTCCATGGAGGAATTTCGTTCACAAATGGAGTTTTAGCAATGAGTGTGTCTGTGATATAGATAGGTATTTCTTCTTTTATTAAATATGTAAAAATGTCAACTGTATTCTAAATTGAAAAGTCAAATTTCGTAAAATTATACCATAAAAATCGTCTGTTTTGCTAATAATTTGTCCACGTCTGTACTTGTGTAGCCATATAAGTATACCCAAATGCTGCCTAAAAATTGTGTACGACACACATTTTAAATAAAAATGATGTCATTTTGGCCGTAGGCTTGCTACAGTTAAGGCTGATTCACAATAAACTGGGAACGGAAACAACGAGAACGAGAACGGAAATATTGTTAAAATTAATGTATTCAAATTTGAGTATTCACAATCAATTTTCACATTCTCGTTCCCGGGCTCCGGCAAACTTCTCATTAATTGTGAATGCTTACATTAAATACATTTATTTTAACAATATTTCCGTTCTCGTTCTTGTTGTTGTTTCCGTTCTCGGTTTATTGTGGACCAGCCTTTAGCCTGCGGCCTCGTTTTGCAAAACTCATAAAACAGAATTCCCTTTCTACAATTTGTATCATAAATATCTATTATTTAATGAATTTCAATTATTTTTCTCTCAAGACTTTCGTTAACAGCACACAGTTATTGGTAATGTTTTCTTTGGGTGCTTATAATCCACCTGCTAATATCGTTCCATTTTTAAGTATCTTCATACTTTCGTCTCTAATTATTGTAAGCTCATATAGTTTCAAATAATTGTTAAATAGCTCATTATTTTCAATAAACCCGAGTTGGTCATCGGATATATATTGGTGACTGATTTCCCTTCCATCGCATGCAGGATCTCTGTCGGAACTCAAGCCCAGGAGCAGGAAGGGCGGGATGGATTTCCAACACCGTACTTTGCATATCGCTTCCATTACCGATGCCCGGACACTGTCCCCTTGCCTTCCCCCCGGCTTCCTGCTGCAGTGTGATTGATTGTCCCTTTGTTTTCTGGTTGTCATTGTGCCCCTACATGTAATTGTCGCTAACGTTTCGATGAATGCTTTTATTTAAATCGAGACAACAGTCTTTTGGAAAAATCGGATTAGTATTCAAGTAGAACCTGCATGGTGACTCCTGAATAGGCAATTTCGTATAATGTTTTCTTAGATTTCTAGATTATTTTGATGTAAAGTAAGAGATGTTTAGCATCAACAAATAGTCGCTTTTTATCCGTAAACAACTGTTTTGTATGTTTTTGTAGTCTGGTTTACAAAAAAAATTACAAGACGGTCATCCGTTCATTCTTATGCGTGTAACTGTGAGATTCTCTCATCGAATCCGTGATCTTCCGTCTTGTAGTGCAAGGCCTTAATCGCAACGCACCATGCACCCTCTCTCACACGCATGCACACACTTAATTGCAATTCATGTGCAGAAATGAAAAACATGTCAAGGACACTTACCAGCAATGGTGTTGAGGAACATGAGGTACTCGAAGTTGGAGATCTCTCGGCGCTGCCACTTCTGCGTCATGTTCGAGTTCCTCATTAACTGGCGAGGAGACATCATAGAGGCACGCCTGCAATCATGAGAATAATGTGTAATAAACACTATTAAAACAACCAGGTTCATTATTTGGTTTGTTAGTTGGTTGATTATTGGTTGGCTGATTGATTGGCTAGTTAATATTTTCAATAGACTGGTGATCATTTGGCTGGATACCAAAATAGGTCTTCTTTGGTTAGGTCTATGTATAACAAATGTAGGCCTATATTGAAATAATTAATTACTCTAAAATTAAACCTTTTAACTTTTACGACGATTATATTAAAATACTCAAATTATTCTTTTTAATATATGAAAATTATTTAAGATGAAATAACGACTTTCGTAATTATATATTTTGTTCTAATAAAGGCCTACAAAGTAGGATCTAATGTATAGTAAATAATAACTATATAATTTTTGGTTTCCTGACCGGTTAATAAACTGACTGACTGACTGACTGACTGACTTACAAGCAAAGATTCTGATGGGGGCAGATGAAAAGTTAATTTTTTTTCTTCTACTATGTTATTAATATCAAAAGAAGTGCTTATACAAATTTTGGCCACTCGACCGCAATTACGAGGCTGTCCATAAAGTGATTTTCCCTGGGGCCGTTTACAGAAAAAAAGCACAATTGCATGGAAAGATTTATTGAAACAGATACAGCAATTGTTGCGCTATTTGTTAACATATCCCCCACTGGAACTGAGACCTTTGTCATACCATGGGATTAATTTTTGTATCCTTGTATCGCAGAAGTCAGTCGTCTGGGATCGGAACGAACCAACGTTTGACAGCCGTCTGCACCTCTCTGTCGATCCCATGATATGACAAATGTCTCAATTCTGGTGGGGAATATGTTGAAAAATAGCTCAACAATTGCTGTGTGTGTTTCAATAAATTTTTCCAATGAAATTGTATTTTCTTCCTGTGAACGGCTCCTGGCGAACTTATTTTTTTACGGCCTTCGTAATTGCGGTCGAGTGGCCAAAATTTGTACAAGCACTTCTTTTGACATTATTAACATGGTGAAAGAAAACAAAACTTTTTTATCTGCCCCCATCAGAATGTTTGATTGTTAGTCTATTATTTATTAAGCGTTCCCTTACAACTACAAGGCTATTTTCTTTTTTAGTGGATTATTTTACGACGCTTTTTCAACTGCTGTGGTTATCTAGCGGAAAGATAATAATGCTGCAACAGTAGCATGGCAATGGTCGGGAGGAAATCTGAAGTATGCCGAGAAAACCTTTCTATAATCGCTCTGTCCATCACAAATCTCAAATGGTCTGCTCAGAATCGAATGCCACTTTCTTTGGTGAGAAACCGTCGTATAACTGAATGAACTACGACTGATTAAAAATGTCAATAATCTTTATATCCGTTATGGTTAGTAAGTCTTGTATTCTGAATGTAAACTTCATTTGCTTGGGGCAACAACAATTTCGTGAAAATTACGATTTTAAATCAAGTATTTGAAAAAGAAAACTTCTCTGCTTATAAAAGAGCAACAGCTCAATATTGACTTATTTTTAACAGTCCCATCTTTGTTAAATAACTGAGTAGGAATGGTAGAGAAAACTACTGTGATGTAGGAATCTCAAACCACTTTGTTTATTACAATGCTACTGAATCTGTTGGTAATCGAAACTAGTTCCTTGTGACTGAGAAGACGAGTTAACTGTGGTTTGCAGAGCGACACAAATCCCAGCGAAGTAAACTGTCATGACGGAACAATTGTTGGCGGTATTCACCGTTGATTTAATTTTGCTCTTGGCAGCGAGCCTCGGAGTGATTGAGCCTACGGACGTTATGATGGCCCCGCAAGGCAATTACAATTTGTCTCATACAAATGGAAGCATCAAGCTCGGGCCTGGAGTTACGTGGGAGTGCCGCAACGTTATTTATACACAATTTATTGCGACTGAGACTAGTCACTGCTCTGCACACATTGCACTGCGGTCATTGTTACTTGATCACAGAACCAGCCGTACCTCAATCAGTAGCTGAGAACCTCTCAAAAAACGAGAGTGGAGTTCGATTCCGAAGAGAGTACTAGAGTTTGCTGAAGAGCATTGGTTATGGTGCACGTTTCCTCTGCTTTTTATGTTTCACCATTGCTAAATTGGCATCGTACTAGAGATGAACAAAACTAACTGCCGCTCTCGCTCGCTGTGTTCGTTGCATTTGTCTTTCGAATCTCGTCTCGTCATTCTCGTGTGCTTTGAGTCTCGCTCATCATTCTTGAAATAGGATTTGGTCGGCATGGAAAGATTTCGTAACTCTGAATAACATACGTCATTGAAATAAATAACATTACAAATGTTCAAATGAGACAAAAAGACAAAACAGAACAGTATCTTAGTTGTCAAAATGTTCCGGTTCTATTATATGATATTACCTATGATTATATAAATAGAAAAGAAAACAATTCTCAAATAAATTTGCATTTCTGAGAAACATAAAACATAGCGTTAATATCTTTTTACTTGAGATTGCACACTTGATCTCTAACATATGAAAAGAAAATTTCTAGCCTTTTAATAAGGGCCTAGTAATTAAATAAATACTGGGGAACGGATTATTATACACTGAAAGGTAGAGATGATGTTTCAAATAGGCTACTTGATTGTTTATACATATATAACAGTTTCCAAAAAGTTCAGTCAGGTATAAACAACTGTGGCGATTCAAGGCTGCTTGACGTTAGGGACTTCGAGAGTGATCAATCTCGGCGTCTCGAAACACTCACAAGCAGTCTTTACGTCAACGACGCGACTTATACAACATTGTCGTGCGGGTTTTCGGCTTTGCGGGCGCTGTTAGTCTTGCTTTCTCGATCGTTGTTCATCTCTACATCGTATCCTCATATCGTCGTAGCAGATGCCTTTATAATAATTGAAAAGTGACGTTAAGTATATAATAATCATTTATCTAACGTATTTCATACTCACCAAATCTAGCACAAGTTAGCCAATCTAGCAAACTAATTTACCTAAAATAATACAACCTAATGCCATCCTAACGGTTTACATTACTTTCTCACTTCATCTCTTATCACAAAAAATAATTCAAGAAAAAAAATCATATCAATAGTGTTTAGGTAAAAGAGCTTAACCCTCATTCTTTTATATTTCACCTTTTTGTTATAATTAATGTAATTAGTTAAAATTTAATTACAAAATGTGACTGTTTTGACAATTGTTTAGGCCTACAATCGTTCATATTAGGTACCGGTAACTAATATTAATAATAATAATAATAATAATAATAATAATAATAATAATAACAATGTGTTAACATTTTATTTCTATTGTTCCTGAAAGAAATTTTCTTTTGTGGGATACTCCCTTTTATCTAAACACTATTGATATGTAGTATTTTCATTAAATACACATTTCACAAATAAAAGTACAGTTAACCCTGTTACAGCCCAAGGAGACTCACAGGGTAGCAGGAGATGAAGTCTTTCACATTTCCAGACAATCGGTATTAGTAGTAGCAGCAGGGATGTCAGTCCTACGTCCTGACGGCCTTTACCCCCAACGAAATACCCTTCGTACTCATTTCTGTTTAGGGCTGAGTGAATCTCAGAACCTTAATGCAGTCAGTAGGATATATCAAAGGAGAAAATCCATGACATCATCGAGACTCAAATCCGCGATCTTCCGGGCTTGCAACGCAACATCTTAATCGCGACGTCATCGCGTACTCCAGACAGATATTTCATTATTACAGTTCAGTTCCGGATTAATTCATTTGTAGATGCTGTATATGAACAAAATTCGTCTAATAGATTAGGAGAAAAAATTATTAAATTATGGTTTATTTAACGACGCTCGCAACTGCAAAGGTTATATCAGCGTCGCCGGTGTGCCGGAATTTTGTCCCGCAAGAGTTCTTTTACATGCCAGTAAATCTACTGACATGAGTCTGTCGCATTTAAGCACACTTAAATGCTATCGACCTGGGCCAGGATCGAACCCGCAACCTCGAGCATAGAAGGCCAGCGCTATACCGACTACGCTACCGAGGCCGACGTAGATTAGGAGAAAAGTTGTACACAGACAGACAGACATAACAGGGAGGCACTATCTTTCGGAGCACTTTCTCAATATGATGAACGCGAAATAAGGTTGAAATTTAGACAGAGCTTTTTACGGGATCACAATACTTTACGTATATAATGAGAAGAAAAGGAATCATGTGGATGTCAAAGATGACATGATGAAGGCAATCAACGATAAAGATTGGAAACGAATTCAGAGAGTGTAACTATTAAGGGATTAACTTGTTGGTAACCACAGTTTATAATATTATTCACTTATTTCAACTAGTAACAGAAATCCCAAAAAAATGTTCGCATACGGCATACAACATCCTCAAAACATGACTATTTATTTTTATTATTGAGTTGTGAATAATATCTTTGATAATGCACATATTAAATTTATTCCGTACTCTACAGACTTTACTACCCTACTTTTTATTCTTTCGAAGACAAGATGTGTAACGAGATAGAGAAGTTGTCCCTGACCATGGTCTGAGGCCATATGGGTGACAGAACCATCTGCATAGTACGACATTTGGCTGGCACGTACCTGGTCTGCGGGATGCCATATTTGATACCGACTCCGACGCGGGGCAGAGCCTTGATAACTTTCTTCACGGTGGCCTGGTCCGGGAAGGCGAACATGATGGACGCTGCAACAAAAAGCACCATCGTTACTGCCCTGCACACTAGCACAGCAGTGGCCTAGTCCTCAGGCTAGGATCCTATGTGATACAAGGAGGGAAGGTTGTATAGGTACAAGCGCAGTAAGGAGTGCAGGAGGTTCAACTACTACTATATGACACCTTCTGAAACTCGGCAATAGGAGGATGTGATGTCAGCACAAATTTCAAATGAATGAACGAAGGAACGTATGAATGAATGAGAAAACAAAGCCATAATATTTTCACAAACGCTTGCACATAATAAATACAGTATATTAGTGAATTGCGACTCAGATTTGAGTGATCACGATAGTTAACAGTTATCGACTTAGCAGTATCCACTAGTACTGATATATTCTATCTAATTAGTAATACTATTCATATAATTGTAAGATTTGTTAATGACATTCGAAGTTCATTATTATTCGAACTGTTTTTCATGCCAGAAACAAAGGTTTAATTACATCTGAATGAACTGTAAATTATGGTAGATAAACGCGGATTTGAGCCAAAATTTTCAATCAATTCTCTCCTACTGCCTCTAATATTCATTCATTCATTTTTCATTCATTCATTTATTTTATTCCATAGATCTTACATGAGCAATGAAGCTTTAAGATGTGGAACAAGTCAAAATTTTACAATATTACAATTACAATTTTTACAAATATTTATAGTTTTACAATTTAGTAATTTTCTACAATTTTTACAATTCTGTGCAATTTTTACAATATTTTGGCGAGATGTAGTGAGATGAGGTGAGGTCCGAGGATTCGCCAAAATATTACCCGGCATTTGCCTTTTGGTTTGGGGAAAACCTCGGAAAAACCCAACCAGGTAATCAAATCAAAGGAGGGGTAATGTAATCAAAGGAGTTGATGCCAAGGACTCGCCACAGACCATCCGGCTTCAGTCCCACGGCTGTGGAAAACCTCGGAAGAAACCAAAGACCAAAGGGGGATCCAACCCAAGCACCAAAGGGGGATGCAACCCAAGCATTACGCCACTACTTCATCATCATCATCATCATCATCATCATCATCATCATCATCATCATCATCATCACCATCATCGTCACCACCACCGCCACCGTTGCCATATTATCAACAATATCGCAAAATAATCACCATCATCACCATCTATACACTACTTTTTTCTTGCTTTCTGCAGTGTATCATCTTCTGAAGACATTATAATAAAAAAATGTTAGCAATTAATATTAGAGGAGAAAAATTCGCTCCGGCGCCGGGGATCGAACCCGGGTCCTTGGTTCTACGTACCAAGCGCTCTCACCATTGAGCTACGCCGAAGTTCAATCCACAGCACCGGATCGAACCCCTCTCCTACAGTGTTTTTTTCCCTTTATGGCCTGACTCCAAGTTGGGCATGTATGCTGACATTTTATATTAAGTCAACTGCCATTATACAAGGAGCGCACTAAGTTGAGTGACTTGGTGGCCGAGATTCCACAGTAATATGCACAGTAATCTGTACAGTAATATGCACTGTTGCTCGAAGAATCTACGTAAAGATTTTTTTTGGTCCTATACAATACATCTGTTATGGTAACAATTAATATTAGAGGAGAAAAATTCGCTCCGGCGACGGGGATCGAACCCGGGTCCTTGGTTCTACGTACCAAGCGCTCTCACCATTGAGCTACACCGAAGTCAATCCACAGCACCGGATCGAACCCCTCTCCTACAGTGTTTTTCCCTTTATGGCCTGACTCCAAGTTGAGCATGTATGCAGATATTTTATATTAAGTCAACTGCCATTATACAAGGAGCGCACTCAGTTGAGTGACTTAGTGGCCGAGATTCCACAGTAATATGCACAGTAATCTGTACAGTAATATGCACTGTTGGGATGAAATACACGGTGTTATTAGTATTAATTATTATTATTATTATTATTATTATTATTATTATTAATTTATTATTAATTGAATTTTTTAAATTGTGTTTATTATTGTCATTATTGAGTGTAATTAATTACAACTGCACCGGGTATTTACCTATTTGCATTGTGAATACATACATACATACATTATTGTTTTAAGTACATAATTATGTTTTTACATTAGGAATAGGTTATAAGTTTACCACTCATAAAAGTATTTTTAATGTTGCAATCGAACTTTCAAACGGCAGCCAAAGAATTAATTTCGAAATAAAACCATCATAAAATATAACATCAATCAGGACCAACTTTGGTTAGCTCCATTATAGTTAGCCGCGAGTTTTCTCAAGTTGTTCCATTGATGTGCAAATGGGAGCACTTATTTTAAATTAGAGTGGCACCAAGTTTGTGTAAATGGTCCCTAATAAACATAGAGATTTTGTTACCTAGCCGTGAGAAGATGGCGTGTTCTCTAGCCGTTTGTCCACCGTGACTAATTTTCAGATAGGGGAAAGTGAGATGAGTGGAGATGACGGGAGGCCATAATTCAAACAGATAAACTGATTCCATCTTAATGGCGCTTCCCAGAGAACACTCACGCACCCGTGAAAAGTCTTGCGGTCCGATTTTACTTTTAATTTTCATAATAAAATGCCCGCAATGGAATGCGATATCATGCCTTCAGTCCCGGACGAGTGCGCCGTTAAATCAATGACTAGTGTTCTATTTTACAGTCTACAGACTAGAGTTCAAATCCCGGCAAAGACATGTACAACGTGGCAACATTTTTCAACTACAGAGATTAACTTATTCATAACAGAGGAAGGTGAACAGTTAGCTGAATCCGTAAGTGTCTGCATTCCATGCCTGACCGGGTTCAGAACCTGGCGTATCTTAATGGGCAGCCATGGTAGTTATTTATTAAACGTCTCTTACCACGAGATTTAAAGACTGTTTTAAGGATAGAGTAAAGTTGCCAAATTCCGTGATACTCCTAATTCCGTGATACGTTTTTTTTCACTGAATGTCACGGGATTGGGAATCTTGCTATGAAGTTCACCGATGTCTCAAAAGTAGCTGAAAGATGCACTCTTTTGAGAAAGATGTCTGGCGCTATGGTCGAACGGCAAAGCTTTGACTGACATTCAATTTTTAGAAAGTATCACGGGATTAGGGGTAACACGGAAATAGCCAACTTTACCCTATATGTACGTGAACGACGACAAATATTATCAGAAAATGCAGGCTCTAAATTTCTAAAATTTTGTAAGGAAATTAACTCACAATTGGACAAAAATTACAAGGTAGCACAACAAGACTTATTAGAACTTAAATATCTGATAAAAGTATAAAAAAGGTTATTAATAATATTTTTCAAACCAGTTTTATTAAAGTATGAAAAAAAAATTCTGCAGTTACATTATTTGGTAACCATAACATTGTTACGGTTTCTCTGACATCTTTAATATTTTTTTCTGCTTGTAATAAACACTTATTTCTGAAAAGTAGACTCTCTCAGACATGTAGAGTTGTTTATTTTAATATAATTAATTTTTTATTTGTCCTATATAAAATAACTTATATTAAAATTTACATAATGTTTTGTGACTTAATTTTTCTATTTTCAAAGAAATGGGCATTATTGCAGTCTACCTTTTGCATAAATGCATGTTAAATCAGTGTAAAAATTTTCAGAATTCTATCTCTAATGGTTGTGCAGTTATGAAATAATGTGTGAAAATTTTCAAATTTTGGAAATTTTAATTTAAAGTAAAAAGTGAATTATAAAAAATATGATTAGTAACCTTTTTTACACTATTATCAGACATTTAAGTTCTAATAAGTCTTGTTGTGGTACCTTGTAATTTTTGTCCAATTGTGAGCTCATTTCCTTACATAATTTTAGAAATTTAGAGCCTGCATTTTCTGATAATATTTGTAGTCGTTCACGTACATACGCCCTTAAGGAACATTATTTCCTGATTTTTTGGTAAATGTAATTAGTATTCACGTTCTTATCTTTTAAGATAATTTATATGAATGACAAATAAAATTACTACATATAAAAGCATTAATTTCTCGTATTTCACTCATAGCTACATTTTTTAAAACAGCTGAGTGCAAGAAATGGATAATTCCAGGATATATTTCTCCCTTTTTCTCATATTTCTGGATGAGTTACAAGCCAGAAAATTGAAAGGAAGGTGTACATTCATTTATATTTTCACACTAAATTCAAATTACCTATGAAGTGCAAATTTAAGGTAGTGTAAAAAGTTTTTCTCGATTTTCTCAGAACTTTACTTTCAGTTATTATCTAGTTCTTGCACTCATATCTTCAATTATTGTTAGGGGACAATCTGTAGGCCTCCTACAATTGATTTTTTTTATGAAAGATCTGGCAGGATATGTCGAGAATGGAATTCTGATCCAATTTGTGAGCAAACTGACGCCAGTCAGAATAAATTAAATGATGGTACGTATTAATATTAATGGAACAACGTTGAAACGATAATGGAAGGAATAGTGAGAATACTCTAAGAAAACGAGCGACACTATCGCTTTGTAAACCGAAACAGAATTTGACCATTATAATCCATTTAGAGACCAGACTGAGGATATTCAGACTACAATTATTGAGATTATAATAAAAAACCGAAATATTCGAAAAAAAATATATTAGCCACAGCAGCTTTGTCCTTCAGAAATCTTACAGAATCTGCCGAGAATTAGATTTCTGTTTCATTTGGTGATTGAGTTATTTAGTAGGTTATTTTTACGACGCTTTATCAACGTCTAGGTTATTTAGCGTCTGAATGAGACGATTTTTTTATATTTTAGTAGGTTATTTTACGACGCTTTATCAACATTCGTGCTTCATTTAATATCGTGCTTCATTTAATTTAGGATATTCCCTATTATTATTATTATTATTATTATTATTATTATTATTATTATTATAAATTATTGTTAATATTAATTATTTGTATAAGTGTATTTTTAATTAATAAGTTTATTATTGTCATTATTGAGTGTAATTAGTTACCACTGCCACCGGGTATATACCCATTGCAGTGTGAATAAATACATACATACATACATACAACATCTTAGGTTATTTAGCGTCTGATTGAGATGCTGGTCCGAGTCCGAGGTCCAGCACCGAAAGTTACTCAGCATGAAACCCCGGAAAAAACCTCAACCAGGTAACTTGCCCCGACCGGGAATCGAACCCGGGCCACCTGGTTTCGCGGCCAGACGCGCTGACCGTTACTCCAAAGGTGTGAACGAATGAGATGAAGGTAATAATGCCGGTGAAATGAGTCCGGTGTCCAACCGAAAGTTACCCAGCATTTGCTCATATTGGGTTGAGGGAAAACCCCGGAAAAAACCACAACCAGGTAACTTGCCCCGACCGGGAATCGAACTCGGGCCACCTGGTTTCGCGGCCAGACGCGCTAGCCATTACTCCACAGGTGTGGAGTTGGTGATTGATGCTATTCTCGGTATTAATGGAGCAATGGATGAATTAAAATACAGACACCAAAATAGCCTATTGCACGGCAGCTTCGTTCGCCAAAAATCTTATAAGATCTGTCGAGAATTGAATTCTTATTCATTTGGTCACAGCTTGAAGATAGTCAGAATGAAGGTACTAGTGGGACATTAAGGCCCAATTGTATAAAACTCCCTGACTAAAGATCAACTTTGATCGTAGATCGAAAAGTGAACCGAGTTCAGACACTTCTACTATTGTATAAAACTTTTCTGCGATCAAATTACCTTGGTTCAAATGCAATCTAAGTTCACGTGAAAAGGATCTGGCAACATCGCATAAACAGGTGAAATACGTGATGCGCGGACCATATTTTACAGGTTTGTTCAGTGTTGCCAATCTAACGACTTTAACTCTTTTTCAACAACAATTTCTTTTAACGTTTATATTGCTTAAATAGGGATTTAGTGACCTTTTTAGCACCCCAATAGTGACAAAATTTAATCTTTCTTTGTTGATAATGAGAAATCTAGCGACTTTACAACTACTTTTTGGCGACTTTCCGTATACTCTGTTGGAGACACTGGTTTTTTGTGTAATGTAAATAATGGCGGACAATAAGAAGAAGGTTGACTGTTCTCCGAGTTGTTATCATGTTATGGTGTTTGATACTGCTAAACATAATAAAGCTTTATAAAACGACAATTTTCGTTTAGTAATACAGTAAATTGAAAATTTATGAATGTACCTATCATATCCATTAATAATTAATGGTTATTATCAGGGAACGGATTTATATGGACTAAAAATATATGAAATATGTAAATATATATGTAGTTATTTTTACCAAAATATGGAATTAAATATGGATTTTTACCAAAATATGGAATTAAATATGGACTTAAAATTATAAAAAAATGACTATGTACGTTAAATATTGGTACATTTTAATCAAACTAAACAAAAAATATAATGGACGTACCTTATCTTCCAATGTAGTTTCAACAAAACACAATTTTTATTGTCTGTTACCATAACAATAGGTTACAAACATTTCTTTCAAGTGCTGAAAAGTGAATCTTCTTCTATTGTCTCTGAGGATAGATTTATACTGACTAAAAGAGCGTTCGACGTCACAAGAAGTAACTGGTACATAATTCAATTTCACAATGTCTGCTGGGGATAAGTCCAAGTTAATCTTCACTGTTGATTCACCACTCATCACAGCAACAACCTTTTGTAGTTCTTCATATCCAGGGTTTTTTGAAAGTACAGTGTCCACCTTAGCTCTTACTGCATCTGCAACTTTACCTCTACCACGATTCAGTTGTTCCACAGTACTATTTATAATTTCAAAACTTTCAGATAGTGAAAGGTGCCTATTTTGGAGACTTTTGAGCGTTTTTATGATGCATGAAAATGTATGCTGAATGTGAGCTAAGTCATTCTTCACACTTATGTCACAGGTAACTGTTTTCGCAGTATCAATTGAGACTGCATCTTCAGAGTCCAATGCAAGGAGAACATTGTTAATAGAGTCTATATGTTCGGCATAATATTCAACTGCTTCTAGCCATGTACCCCATCTAGTTAAAATTGGCTTTGGTGGCAATGGAATTTCAGGGTACATTTCTTTCAACACGTTAACTCTACTGGGAGCTTTGAGAAATACTTTTTTCACTGATGAAATCAACAAATCTACTTTAGGGAAATTGTCTCTGACCACTTCTGCCACACGATGAAATGCATGCGCCACACAAGTAAAATGAGTCAATTTAGGATATACAACAGATAATGCTTGTCCAGCTTTGACCATATAAGGGGCAGCATCGCTAATAAAGAATAACACATTGTCGTACATAATACCCTTTGGCCACAGGATACCCATAGCTTCGTTGAACAGTTTAACTATAGTTTTGTTATTGCACTTTTCTAGAACATCACAATGTAAAAGAATTCGTTCAGAATATTGTTCACTTAACAAACCGATAACTACATTACCAACAAGTCTACCTTCTTTGTCGGGAGTCTCATCAATGGAAACCCAAATTGAACTATCTTTAATTTCATCTCTTATCTTCTGTATTGTCTCATCGTAGATGGATGGAGCATACGTCTTCCTAAGTGTTGACTCATCCGGGATTGTATGTTGAGTATATTTTTCAAGGAATTCCCTGAAGACCTTATTCTTTAGTTTGTAGAGAGGAATATCAGCAGAGATGAGAGAACGGCACAGGTCGATGTTAAACTCAGATCTTACATTCGATGTTGTTGGTTGTGTTAAAAACAATTGTCTCTGCTTGGAATTTAGTTGTTTGTTGGCCTGATGTTTACTAGTTGTAATGTGTTGTTGCACCAGGAACTTTTGTGTAGATGATACTGCACACTGACACAAATTACAAAATAATATTTTATTGTCAGTTGATAAACCATCTTCTTTAAATTCTGAAATGTAACTTGTTAGTTTTGATTTTAAATTGACTGAATGACGTACTTTTGGCATATTTACCGTCTTTATAGTATGATTTACAAAACTGAACCTATGTGTACTCTGACTGGCATTTAACTGTTGAGCTGCACAACTGAAGTCTGTTAAAAATTTTAAATTAAATTAATACAGTTTTGTAACTTACTTTCCCATTGTTGATAGGACTGCTAATTTTCAAATAACTCTGATGTTAAAGGGATTACTGAACATGTGTTTAAATCTCTATTGTTGAAATGTATTTTTAAAAGTTAATGGAATTTTGTTTTGTTTTATTGTTAAACCTAATATAATATGGACTGTTTTATATGAAATATGGAAAATATATGGAAATTAACGAAAATATGTACTAAACTCTAAAATATGGAAAAATATGGAAAATAAAAGTAGGATTTTTCAACCCTACACATTGTGAAACATAAAGATAATGCAAAATATAAATTATATTAGCTTTATAAGTAAATATGTATTTACATATAAATCCTTTCCCTGGTTATTATAAACATAATATAATTATAGGTTATGTTGTTTGATACGCTGAACACGATAGAGCCTTATAAAATATAAGATTGTTTGTGTATTAAGGCAAGAAATTGAAAGAAATATATATAAATGTACCTGTCATATCTATTGATATTAATAAATAATGGATATTTTATTTGCACAATCTGTCACTCGTATATTTCAAACAGAAAAGAAATAACTGAACTTGGATCATCTAACTTAATCCGAGAAATTTCTTCAGTCAAAGTTGACTTTAGTTTGAGACAAATTAATCTCAGATTAGACTTTATACAGCACAAAATTCCAAGTTCAGCTGAAACAAGGATCAATTTAACCTCTGATCTAAGATTAAATGGCTTATACAATCGGGCCTAACAGAGCTAAGATGGAATGAGAATGAAAGCTACAAGATTAAATAGTTGAAGAAAACCTGTGCCACAACTACTTTGTTCACCAAAAATCAAATATTGATATAAGCCTATTTCAGGTTCGTTCCAACAACAGTCAGGAACCGTCCGTAACAATCGTGAGCGTGCGCAGTACAGAAAAAGCGTTCCAACACAACCCGAACCAGTCCTGAACCGGAAACATGTACTGCAGTCGGGCGTTCCAACAAGCTTTTGACACGGGTTCGGAACGGTCAGAAGTAGTCAGCGGATTGAGGCATGTAGGGAAGAGTACGCGAGACGCGCATGCGCATAAGCTCACCAACGTCTCCTGGATACAAGAAAGACATGATCGACTGTTCACATCAATGAGGTTAATATGAAAAGTGACAGTGCAGCCGAATAATAAAACTAGAGATTTAATTTAAATTTTCGCCAAAAAGAAAGGGAATGGAAATTATTTGGGTATTGAAATAGTTAATTACAATTTCAACATGCAGCTTTGATTGAAAGTATAATAAATAACGTACATAAAAAAATAATTATTTTTAGATGATAATTCCCCAGTACACGACACTGAATTATCAGAATTCTTGCCTTCCATATTTTTTGTCATCTTTTTATAGAAAATAATCGAAATTATATTTTCTGCAATTAGAATTAGCTGCGAAACGATAATAATTAAGCATCAAGTTCTTAGCAAAGATGATCACAGTTATAGCATCTCTGGAGTTAGTACATAACGATCCGTGAAAGCGTTCCAACAGCGTCCAGTTCAGTTTCAATCCCATAGCAGCTGCTCAACTAGCGCATGCGCATAAGATAGTACAGGAACCGTGCATGAACTGATCCATGAACCACAAGTTGGAACGAACCTTTCATAAGAAGCCGCTAGCCGATTGAGTTCGTTTGTGTCCTTAGTTCTGATCACCGAACAGAGAGACGCTGTGAAGGACAAAGAGAACTAGAGGCACCACAGCTATGAAATGTCACAGCCACGGAATGACTGGCTTGTGTTGAGAAGTCGAGGCATGACGAGCCATCCATCACTGGATCGTGACGCGGGCAGCACCGGGCAGGTATTCCGTCTGTGTCACCTTGACCACGTCGACGACGTCCCCATCGACCCTTAACTTCACCACCGCACGGGCTATGAAGCGACAACGAAATACTATGGCTAATTCTTTATTCAGAATCTATTTACTGTTGGCGATGATGGAGCACAGGAAGTGAAAATCGTAGTACCACAGTCTAGTATATACAGTCACGAAGCTCAATACTAGTAAATATGCATCCATAAATAGTTGCTAACCACTAGGATCGCTACTATCGCTTCATTACAGACAATGCGAAATAGTACCGGCATAGTCTATTGTTCCTAGCACCCTCACAACTCAAGCTTCGTGACTGTATATACTAGACTGTGGTAGTATGTGAGAAACCCTTCAGAGTCACATCGTGGTAGATACAGCCATTAAGCCTATCACTGAACAACAATTGTTTACTTTTTGTCTTGCTCCGAAATAAAAATAGGTGAATATTACTAATATCTATGCCCTATATCTGAATTTATAATCCAGATTGCCCCATCACGTACCATTTTCCGAGGAAAATGAAATGAATTTTTTAATGAAAAAAAAATTATTTTTCACTGTTACTGATAAAATTAAAATAGACTAAGGATTCAAAATGCCTCATAATACTTGAAAAATGTGCAATGGATACAACAATTACGTTACATAGTTTAAAATATGAAAAACACAACAACAATAAAATATTTCATGTGTATAATGAGAAAAATCTCGGAATTTGAACTTATCATTTAAAAGGATTTTCTGAATTACTTCCGTTTATAACCAGGCCCGGGGCTGTCTTTTACAAGGAACAAACAATAGTCTGCAAGCATGCTGGATGATGATATTCGTTTATATCGCCTTTTTATTTCAGATATCTCTTGATGAAATCTTTCCCCATGCTCGTCGTTCAGCGCTCCAAGATTAGGAGGAAAGAAATCCAAATTATAATGTAAAAGGTGTATTTTGAGAGACATATTACACCCCATTTTGTCATATGCACTTAACATGGTTTCCACAAGTTCGATGTAGTTGTCCGCCCTAGAATTTCCAAGGAAATTTGAGCAAACATCTTTGAAAGCGCGCCATGCCATTCTTTCTGTAACGGAAAGTTTTTCCTCAAACAGTCAGCCACAGCTTAGCGAATTTGTGGAACGATGGAAATGCCCTCTTTTAATTTCGTTGTTTAAAACTGTGCAAACTTCATTGCATGTCCGTAAAAAACAAACTCAGTATTTTTCACATCATACGGTACGTAAGCTAAATTTTCCATGCGTTCTTTAATACACTGATATAAATCACATTTTTTTTTTGCCAAGTAATGTCGACCAGGATCAAGTTTTCTTATAAATCCATTGCTTTAATCTCTGGTTCTACGTAAAGATTAATTTTTGGTCCTACAAAATATATGGTAACATTGTTATTAGAGGGGAAAAATAACAATAATAACAATAATCTCTGGTTGTTTATTGGCCTTGCAAACTACTATTGGAAGGGTTTCCCTAAGTATATTTGGCCTATACTTGTTTATCCTCTTCAAAATGCTCCCCTTCACCAGCTTTCTGACCGGTTTCTCGAAGATGTGGATAAGTTAATTAAAAGTTCGGTGAAGGAAATTTTATGTTTGCCAGGAGACACGCCCGACGCGATGTTGTACACCGAACGTAAATATAAGGGTCTCAGCCTTTTCAAAGCTCAATGGGAAGCATATTTACAGCATCTCAATATTTGCAACACATTATTGAGAACCTCGAATCCTCTTGTCGTTTCTACAAGGAACATAGCAGCAGAAAAGAAAGTATGTTCCAGGAAGTTAAAAATTCCACCTGAAGATCTGGATATAAGTAACATCAATGTCCATAAACTACGACAAAATCTTAGGAAACAAGAGTACGACAAATGGTGTGCGCTTCCACATAAAGGAAAAGGTGTTATTTTATTTCAAGAATATACTCCCGGAAATAAATGGATTTTTTCTAAGGAGGGTCTGTCTTCCTCTGAATGGCGGGACGCAATTAAGATGAATGCTAACGTAGCACCAGTGAGAAGTCTTCATGGGAGATCCTTGGACGGTTTCCGTTGCAGTATCTGAAACCTTAGCACACGTCCTAGGATCCTGTCAGCATGGAGAACTCCTGAGAAATTCACGCCATCATAACATCCGAAAACTAATAGCACAAGCCCTTAGAAACAAATCCTTCGGGGTCCATGAAGAGGTGCACTGCGTTGCGCCTGAAGGCGGCGGAATTAGAAGAGCGGACATCGTGGCTCTAGACAAGACTAATAGTAAAGGCTTTATACTGGACCCAACTGTTAGATTTGAGATGAGCCAGACCCAACCATCCGAGGTCAACAAAGAAAAACAACAAATTTATGAGCCTACTATTCCGTATTTTCGAGAAAAATATCAGATGGAAGGCACCTGGGAAGTACATGGTTTAATGATCGGAGCGAGGGGCACCATCCCACGATCAACTGTAAACACTATCAAAACATTTGGAATCCATGACATCATTCCAAAAATAATTACTTCAACCATTAAAGGATCTATGGCAATTCTGAAAAATCATTTATACGGAATATCATATTCCCCCCCCCCACTTTTCTATTCGTTAGTGTGTGATTGTTACATATATATATATATGTACAAATTTATTATTTCTTAAACTTAAGCTCCTAGTTCACATTTCAATTTGGCTCATCTATCTTACTGTAATCATTACTATTCTTATATGTGTGTTATTCTGTGTTTTTGGCAACCCAGGATGCCTGGGCAGACTATTTCTTGAAATAAATTATATATAGCAAGAAATGCCAGTCTAAGAGGGCAAAGAGAATTGGTCAATAGGTTTGCATATTACAATTTACCATCTCGCAGAAACCGGTGGTGTATAATGATTTTGAGTAAAATCATCGTTATTTTCGATTTTACAAGGATATATATTTTTGAATTGGGGTTAAGTACTGGTACAGTAGTGGGGATCGCAAAGAAATGTCTCTCCCAAAAGTGGGTCGCAACTTCAATTACGCAAGTTATTAAGCGTCAAAATTTGATGTGGACGACAAACTTTTTCCGGACTCAAGTACCAGAGACAAGATCCTTTTAGGTGCCACAAATCTACAACAGTTCTACTTCCCTCCCAGAGGAAGCCATATTGAAGACTTCATTGTCCTTTAGAATTCATCGACCTCGACAGAGTTTGAGTCCGCTAACTTCGGATCCAACGGCGAGCTTGGACCACAGAGGCCGATAAAACATTTCAAAGAATCTTCACGGGATTCAATCTGTTACAATGGTGTAAGATGGTCCTCTGACTGACTGATCTACGGTTGGACATCAATATGCTACAAATTGACTTGTTATATTTGTATTCTGACATGTTTGCGTCAAGTTTTTAATATTGTTTGCGATATTGTTTTGCGTCTTACAACAAATACATTATCTTTCCACGCACATTCATTTTCTTCGTCGATTAACAAAGAAGACCGTAGAGAAGTTGACTCAGAACATTTATACATTCCTGTGCATAGTTCACAGTGTTTTGGTATTCTTCTTCAGTCACTGTCGCCTGTTCTAGCCGTGCCAATTACTTAATCAATCCATGTGTGTGAAATGCCGCTAGTCTGAAGGAATTATGAGTTTCTTTTAGTATGGACAATAGAGTGCACACATTAACATGTGTGACACGTATAGCACTCTATTCAGTTACCATAGCAATTAGACTGTGCCATGAAAGAAATATTCTTAACAGACGTAGTGGATCAGCTTCCTTTAAACTTTTAGAGTGTAATAAAACACTGTCCAATTAACTGCAGAGGCAGCCACCGCCGCCGCCACCGCCACCGCCGCTACCACAACCGTTACTCCACAGCGGTGGACCCAAAGAGTATTCATGTATGATTCATAGGTAGATTTTTTAAATGTTTATTAGTAATAAAATACGCGGAAAACTGTAGCCTAAGTTTACCTGAGGTCTATTGTACACCCCCCTATATGAGATGAGCTGCGTACCCACCGATCCTCCATACGCACCGACCTAACCACCTGACCCTCTTAACGACCGGTCCCTACAGCCAACAGAGTCCATACACCACTCCTGCTTCGGCAATCCCCCCAAGACTCCCTTAACGGTCCGAGGCGGAAGTCCTCCCCCGAGAAGATCTGCCCCGGGTTCCGTTGCAGAACCTATCCATCATCACTTGAATACAATCCACGGAGGCCGGTCGAGAGAGCCAACAGCTTCGGAGGTCGCCTGTAGAGCGATCCGAAAACCAGAAGTAGTAACTGGATGATGAATGAAAGTATGATAGGGGAGGAAAGGAAGTGGCGAAGATGAGTGGGGTTCCAATCGCCTGATAAAGTTACTAACCTGATATTCATCCATAGGAGTGAGGAGAACGGGAATCGAATCCGGGCCCGCTGGGTTCGGAGTTAGACTCGGTAACCCCTCAGCCACAACGGTGGACTTTTAAGTGTTTATTTTTTAAGTTTGTATTAGTAACAACTTACTCGACAAACTGTAGGTAGATTTACTGCGAACTTTCTGACACCCGTTCACCGCGGTTATCGGCTTGACTCGCCCAAGACCTACAGGCAGTGGAAGCGGGTGCGCGGAGGATTATTCACCCAGTAGACTATATCAGACGTGCGTTCAAAAATGTTATGTGCATATCTGGTAAGAGGTATTTACTAATAGATGGCGTGTCTCTACCCATATCAGCGGAAATGCAGCGTCATTTTCTGAATATTAATTTCAAATGTAATCATCAAAATTCATTATTAAGTGGTTATCTGGGGTGTCTGACAATAATTCAGTAAATGCATGCTTCTCAACTGTATCATATTTAAGAAGTGAACTACAAAAGACTGCTTCATCAACGTAATGTTGGGGTAATTTTCTTTGCATAAACGAAATAACTCCAATTCAGAAATTTTCCTATGACAGCTTTGGCTAAGTTGAAATCAGTATCATTTTAAATTTGTGTAAGGGAAGTGTTTTACCATGGCAATATACTTACGGCTTTTAAGGAACCCGCAGGTTCATTGCCGCCCTCACATAAGCCCGCCATAGGTCCCTATCCTGTGCAAGATTAATCCAGTCTCTATCATCATATCCCACCTCCCTCAAATCCATTTTAATATTATTCTCCCATCTACGTCTCGGCCTCCCCAAAGGTCTTTTTCCCTTCAATCTCCCAACTAACACTTTATATGCATTTCTGGATTCGCCCATACGTGCTACATGCCCTACCCATCTCAAACGTCTGGATTTTATGTTCCCAATTATGTCAGGTGAAGAATACAATGCCTGCAGTTCTGCGTTGTGTAATTTTTTCTATTCTCCTGTAACTTCATCCCTCTTAGCCCCAAATATTTTTCTAAGAACCTTTTTTTCAAACACCCTTAATCTCTGTTCCTCTCCCAAAGTAAGAGTCCAAGTTTCACAACCATACAGAACAACCGGTAATATAACTGTTCTATAAATTCTAACTTTCACTTGTTTTTTGACAGCAGACTAGATGACAAAAGATTCTCAACCGAATAATAACAGGCATTTCCCATATTTATTCTGCATTTAATTTCCTTCCGAGTGTCATTTATATTTGTTACTGTTGCTCCAAGATATTTGAATTTTTCCACCTCTTCGAAGGCTAAATCTCCAATTTTTATATATCAATTTCGTACAATATTCTGGTCACGAGACATAATCATATACTTTGTCTTTTCGGGATTTACTTCTAAACCTAACGCTTTACTTGCTTCAAGTAAAATTTCCGTGTTTTCCCTAATCGTTTGTGGATTTTCTCCTAACATATTAACGTCATCCGCATAGACAAGAAGCTGATGTAACCCCTTCAATTCCAAACCAATATATGGAATTAAAATCTTCCGTTAAAATTGTGCTTTTAATTGATTTCAAATGTGCGCTTTCAAAACACTGTAAAACGATCATATGTGTGCTTATGATATAGCCCTACACACAAGCGTAAACTATTCAATTTACAAATTCGAGCAAACCAACTGCTATAACAAATGCAGTTTCTAAATTTACACTTTTCTCACGTCCGTGACAAGCAGGTAATAAAAGAAATTACAATAAACCGTTACAAAAATACGGAGAAAAACTTTGTCAATTGATAATGTCAAATGTACTGCTACGAACTGGCGATAACATGGCGTAAGTATGACATTTTAAAAATGGTTTTCGTCGCAAGATATCTGCCAACGCCCACACTACTTGCAGTACTATGTATCCCGATGTAACAGGGAAGCCATATAAGCATTATCTGAGTGTTGTAAAAATTAAATGCGTCAGCAAATGGAAATAGCTTGCCTTCGCTCAGAATGTGGGTTCTGAGTCAGCAACGAGATAGTGCTTTAAAAATTACACAAGATACGAGTGCCATATAATCGGGGCTGCAATCCTCGCTAACACGTGAAATCCACATCCGGATTCACATGTTGATTTCCTAACGATCTATTTATTAGTATATTATAATTGGAAATATCCAAATCCAAAGTTCTCGGCATGAAAAATGAAGTACTCTGATGCAGAAGGAAAACGTTTTTAAGGGTAATAAGTATACAAAACTTTCCAGTCTAAATACGAGTAACTAAAGGCTGTGTGATGTATCTTGTCTCACTGTGAAAAGAGAGACAAAGGAGATATGTCTTTCCTCGTCTGTGTTGTTATGGCGATGGGGGAGTGGAGCGGTGCCGTCCATCCATCTAGTGGCGGAAGGGACTAGTTGATACATTCTGTAGCGCAAAATAAAATAACAAAATATCTCTCTTCGTACTGTATAGTTCCGTCACTGAGCTTGTCTGTCAAGAAACTGAATTCCGGCATCCTGTACAATAACAAGATTTTGAAAGGAATCCTGAAAATTTACAACCCTCCTACAATCTCCACCCTCATTTGAAGGGACTTGGTTTTATTGCTACTGAGACAAGACAAACCTTAACAGGTATAATTATTTAAATTGAATTCAATTTAAACAAGAAACGCGTCAATTAAGATATATATTGAGGGAGAAGTCTGAAACCAGGCTTAATTGCATTTTAGATTTCACCTACACCCCAGCCACACCCTTTAGAAATTTCAAATGACACCCATATATGTTTATACTTAAATATGAAAGAGCATTCAATTGTTTATACACCTCATTCATTTATTTCAGATTTTTTGTTTTATATCGTTGCCTGGCAACCTCGATTGTTGTTACTGTTGATTAGAGCTGAAACCACATATAGTGAGGCCCTTCGCAACATTCGTCACCATGCTGTCCGTTCTATGCTGGCCGAGGCACTGAAGGAAGTAGGGTTTACAGTCCATCAAGAGGTGTAGGGACTAGCTACACAAGGAAGTGTTCGGCGAATTGATTTCATTGCCATTAAGAACAACTCGGCATACATTATCGATCCCACCATCAGATTTGAGACATAGATCAACCGCATGAGTGAAAAGAAACGGATCTATGAACCAACAATCCCGTTCTATAAAGATAAATATAGCCTATCCCACATTGATGTAATAGATCTGATGGTGGGAGCACGTGGTACCATACCCTCCTTCTTTGCCAACAAATGTAAAAACCTGAGACTAACACACAGCATTGTGAAGGAAATAGCCATTAGTGCGCTCAAAGGATCGGTTCAGATATTGAGAAATCACTTGTATGGGAGTGATAATGGAAATTTCAAGTTATCTTAACCGATGGCTGTTGATTGGTTTAGATATCAATGCCAATAAATCCGTACTAGTATTTTTCTCGCGGTATATGACATTCCAATCATTCTAACCTATCTGGTGATATTTTTTCCCCCCTTTCTTAACTGTAAATGAGCACAAACGCTACTTAGGTGTAAATTTTTCTGACATTTTGTACATTCGATTCCCTAACCGTTTCAAATGTGTATCTTTTTACCTTTTAGGTGTGTTTCCAAATTATATGTAATACGCTTTGTCAAATCTGGCAACCTGTTCATAAGGGAAGCTAAATTTATTTATATATTGAACATTTGAGTCTATCAAGTGCAAAACTCGCCTTATCAAAAAAAAAAAAAAAAGAGTTACATATATGGAATGTTGTACTTCTCGCAGCTCTCTATCTACTGATATAGTCGGTTTGTGCAAATCTTGTCTATAGAGCTAGAAAACTACTATCAAATGCAAAATTGTCCATATCCATAACGGTTTTTCCTGTTTTCTGACAAATCACTTTACCTGGATAAGACGAGTTTTGCATTTGATAACCTCATTTCTTGTAATAGTAATGGGGTAGGGAGGCTAGTTCCTCTCCCCCTCCATTGTATACATCGCCGACTAGCTATATATACATACAAACAATTGTTCTTCCTCTGACACATATCGTCAAGTGAGATGTATTGCTTGATAATAGATATGGTAGTACAGCATTAAAAAGATTTAATGAATGATTCAAGGTAAGGCCTTTTGTTTTCACAGATGTAATTTAATGTTTATTTCGGATAGTGCAGGACAGGAAATAAACAAAGTAACTCAAGTTATTTACAGAAATCCTGAATATCAATCACTTCACAAAATCCGAGATATTCTCGAAGGAAAAACCTTGGACGTACCTAAAGACTTGCCCCTTTTATGTGGAGCAATTATTGTCTTTTAAGTGAGCACCAGTAACATTACGCTACGTCGAAAGGAGTTCTCGTCACAAGAGTGTCTTCAAAATCAACACGAAAACATTTAGCATGAATAATATCAGACATATAGTGGAACTAGCTTTCCAGTGGACAATAACTTCATTCAGGTCAAAATTATATAAATTCTTACTTAACAGATTAATTACTAATCAATTATTAATATTTATTACGTATAATGAAACTAACATCTGTTCATTTTTATTATTACCATTAATTTCTCTAAATAGAATACAAAACCTTTAATGGCAAAATCTCATGACATTAATATTCTCATTATAGGCCTATCAATATATTTTAGATTTATATTTTGCTCCCTACAACATAGTTCTAGTAAACTTCTATTAAATTAATTCTCATCATTTTAACCAACTAGCTCTCGACTTAATTATAATTCTTTACATATTGCATATAGACGGAATTGAATTACATTAGCTCATTAATTAAGTTATTACTTTTTCTTATAGGTTTTATCTCAATTTAAATAAACATGTACTAATCGTTAAAACAACTGAAGAATATTGCTGGAGAATCTTTTAAGTGTAATGTAAATATTCCTAATTTAAATATGTATATAACTATTGTACTGATTAAGGCTGGTTGAGTGGAAGAGAAGGCCTTATGGCCTTAACTCTGCCAGCGAAAATAAAACATTCTATTATATTATTAGTATTATTAGACCAGATATTTTGTATTCGACAGATAATGGAGAAAAAATGGGAGTATAAGGGTACAGTGCATCAGTTATTCATAGAGTTCAAAAAGGCATAGGCTATGACTCGGTTAAGAGAGAAGTTTTATGTGATATTCTTATTGAATTTGGTATTCCCAAGGAACTAGTTCGATTAATTAAAATGTGTCTCAGTGAAACGTACAGCAGAGTTTGTATAGGCCTAGGTCACTTTCTGTCAGATGCGTTTCCAATTCACTGTGGGCTAAACCAAGGAGATGCACTATCACCTTTACTTTTTAACTTTGCTCTAGAGCATGCAATTAGGCAAATCCAGGATAACAGAGAGGGTTTGGAATTGAACGGGTTACATCAGCTGTTTGTCTATGCGGATGACGTGAATATGTTAGGAGAAAATCCACAAACGATTAGGGAAAATACGGGAATTTTACTTGAAGCAAGTAAAGGGGTAGGTATGGAAGTAAATCCCGAGAAGACAAAGTATATGATTATGTCTCGTGACGAGAATATTGTACGAAATGGAAATATAAAAATTGGAAATTTATCTTTCGAAGAGGTGGAGAAGTTCAAATATCTTGGAGCAACAGTAACAAATATAAATGATACTCGGGAGGAAATTAAACACAGAATAAATATGGGAAATGCCTGTTATTATTCCGTTGAGAAACTTTTATCATCCAGTCTGCTGTCGAAAAATCTGAAAGTTAGAATTTATAAAACAGTTATATTACCGGTTGTTCTTTATGGTTGTGAAACTTGGACTCTCAATTTGAGAGAGGAACAGAGATTAAGGGTGTTTGAGAATAAGGTTCTTAGGAAAATATTTGGGGCTAAGAAGGATGAAGTTACAGGAGAATGGAGAAAGTTACACAACACAGAACTGCACGCATTGTATTCTTCACCTGACATAATTAAGAACATTAAATCCAGACGTTTGAAATGGGCAGGGCATGTAGCACGTATGGGCGAATCCAGAAATGCATATAGAGTGTTAGTTGGGAGGCCGGAGGGAAAAAGATCTTTAGGGAGGCCGAGACGTAGATGGGAAGATAATATTAAAATGGATTTGAGGGAGGTGGGATATGATGATAGAGAATGGATTAATCTTGCTTAGGATAGGGACCAATGGCGGGCTTATGTGAGGGTGGCAATGAACCTCCGGGTTCCTTAAAAGCCAGTATTATTATTATTATTATTATTATTACTATTATTATTATTATTATTATTATTATTATTATTATTATTATTATTAACAGAAACTTAAAGTCATAAAGGAAACTAATTTCTTTTAATCCGTTAGTAAACTGAAGTCTTAACGTCAGCACAAATATCATTTTAAATTCTTTTCAAGAAATTTTTAAATGTTTTAATTATCTTTACAAGGCTAATGCTACATATTCTGTATTAGAATACATTCAAAGAAAATGATACGGTTATTTAAAAGTGCAAAACCATGTACTTTCATGCGGAATGAAATTCATCTAAAGAACAAAAAAAAAGTGTAATACGCACAGATCTCAGCATATCAATATCAATCTTTGAAAAAATATATATATATATATATATATATATATATATATATATATATATGCAAATTCATGAATTTCCTAACCATATTAATGGTATACACATTACAGTCACTAAGTTTATGACCATAAATGACTATAAAAACGTAATTCTGAGAAACGCGACTGTTAGAAACTAACTCGTGAGGAAAGATGTAATAATTCTTCCCACAGCCGTGTGCTTTACACTGTTGATTAAATGAGTTGTGTTGATTGATAACCCACGCAATAAAAGGCGGATAACCCCTGACCTCGCAATAAGTAAGTACAAGAAAATTCGAGACCTGAATGGTGGTACACCTGTCTCACGTTTGAACTTCGGGTCACGGTGGGAGTAGAAAGTGACTGACTGTTGACTTCCGTATCAAGGTAGCCTATCACAATTTATTGAAATGGCTGACTACCGCACACTGGTCGTGATAGGTTCTACATCTTGTACCCGCCTATGCACATTCACTTAACGTATTTAATGATGATATTCCGTTCATGAGAAAACTGACGTGCAAAGCTTGAAAGAAACGATTCACAATAAAACCTTCACTTCTTATGAGTTTAGGGTATATGTACACCTTTACATACAACAAATTTTGTTTTGCATAATTTTGATCTGTAAAATTTTTATACAATTGAGAATGGGACCAGAAAGAGGATGAAGTGAACAGATCCCTTGAAATTATGTCTAAATTGTTTATAAAAATTATTTTGTTCATAATTTTGAAATACAACTTGAACCATGA
The DNA here is from genome assembly GCF_040183065.1 of Periplaneta americana. Classification (NCBI taxonomy): domain Eukaryota; kingdom Metazoa; phylum Arthropoda; class Insecta; order Blattodea; family Blattidae; genus Periplaneta; species Periplaneta americana. Next base: position 160,383,481 of record NC_091117.1, read on the forward strand.
TAGCTCATGTAGTTTTTAAGATACAGCCACAGTTTCTTCACTGTTTTATAGCTAAAACTATTCTTTAGTGCCTGGCATAGAACTATTTTTTATTTTCATTTACATTAATTAAATATTACCATATATGTAACTTACAATAATATTTTATGTTGCATAAATCATGTAAAAATCCATAGATAATTATTAACTATATTAATGTTATTTTACTCTTTGTCAGACACTGGGGAACATTTCAAGCTTTAAAATGACACGAATATCTTTTTGGTATCACCATATTTGGCTGAGATATCATGTTTAAAAGAATTAAATATTCTAAAATTTCTATTTGCAGGAAATGAGCCACAAACTTTCAGAGCCTAGAAGACTCCATCATCATATGTCACCTCTTAAGCAGCTTCATGTCGGTCCAGTTTCAGCTTCTTTCTGCCTCTCAAATACTTCCTCCTTGTTTTAACTGCAGGTGTTGAATGTTTTTTTGGCATTTTTGTCCTTATTTTCCATTGATGCAACAAATCCTGCGATGGTGTTTGTCCCAGGGCTTATGCCCATCCTCCTCAGTATTTTAATTTCTACTTTTGGACTCTTATTAAAATGACGTACAACATCACTGACACACAAATTTACAGTTTTATGACTAACTGTAAAAGATTATAAATTACTTCATTATGTAAAAACGTGTTTTCAATCTAATGATCATGCCCTGATATCTGTGCATCTATTTTGGGACTAGAAAGAAGTTCATTTTACAAGCAATGCTGGACGAGGGGATTGACAGCTACGAGGATCACTCCAAAAGTAATCCGCAATATTTATTTAAAAATTACATTTTTATCCTAAAGCTTTGCTATTTTCATAGAATGTAGATACATCCTTCAGAAACAATACGTCACTTTTCCACATAATCCCAACACCTTTCAAATGACCTCCATAAATTGTAAAGGCTTAGAATAAAAAATAAATTTAAAAAAAATGTTGTGCATTGCTTTTGGAGTGATCTTCGTAGAAGTGACCGTGCCTGATGACGCAGAATTTTGAAAAATGGGACTTATCTGGAAAACCATAAGGCATAAATGGAAAATTATTATATCAAATTAAAGGGGAGAAAATTCTCTATTAAAATAGTTATATTTTGAAAATTCTAATTTTTCATCATTTTTTGCGTTTTGTGGGTGTACATATACCTTAATCAACGTGAACATAAAATTTACTGAGATCAAGAAGGAAGAACGGAAAAAGTGCGAAGAAAAAATGTAAAATAAAGAGTTGGGGAGAAGCATAACAAAAAGAGGAAGAGGATAACATGAAACAGAATGAAAAATAAGTAGGCTACAGGAGTTACAATAATAATAATAAAATGATAATCATTAAGAAATATTACTCGAAACAGAAATTATAGCTCTGTACAGCTGCTGAAGATATAGCAGAAGGACAAAAGACTTAAGATAGTAATTGCTATTATTACGATTGTGATTATTATTATTATTATTATTATTATTATTATTATTATTATTATTATTATTATTATTTGGAAATGCCAAGAAAGAGAGATAAGCTGATCAATTTGAATATCCATGTCGGAAAGAGGTATTATTATTATTATTATTATTATTATTATTATTATTATTATTACAATGTGATGAACTTCATCTATAGCGAAATGTCTTCTGGAAATAAATATATTTCCTGGTTAGACAATAAATGTTAGTCTGACAGTTCCAAGGATGGGCTGTAAGGATTAAATAGCAATTATTTCAGTATAATTATTCTTGAGAAAGTTACAGCACACCAATGCTTGGAATTTGTCTTAAAATGTGATTTCTGAGGTTTGAGTTGAAGATATCCATGACTTGTAGTTACAATGTAATAAGTTGTTATAAGATTCATTGCTTAATAAAATTTAAACAAAGTTTCTTTTCTAACCGTTACTCTGGTGTTTTTATGTTACGTCCGTACATATTATTTTGAAACGAGTATAATACTGCTTTTATAAACACTGCCGTGAAATCCGAAAAGGAGTTTCAAATTCAATCGGGTCTCAATTTTAGAGGAAAAGGATAAAGAATTGTACCCGGAACTGAATTTACAAACTACAATGTAGTGAAAAACGAAACAAAAGAAAGAATCGTGCAGGAAACTCCCCGCGGATTGAAGTTAACACGTGTAAAACGTTGTGCTACACGACCCACATGGACGCTGAGAGTAATGCCCCGACGTCAGGACCCTGACAAGGCTTCTTCCTGTGCCAAATAAAGCACACTTCACGCTCCTCACCTGTGGCATATGGACACATTAATACTGCTGTCCTCTGTTGGCACCTCGTGGATGGATTAATCGGATTAAAATTAATATGCGTACAAAGCTGTCCACGTCTACAGTCACGGGCGATGACGAATTACGATAATTATGTTTACATTTCTCTTCATTTGCGTTAATCACAAGTGTGTGGTAACGCAAGCAGTGCCTACTATAATCCAAAGGAAAGACATGGAATAAAAAGTTGACTTATGTTACCTAGGAAAAGAATTTGTACTAAGGCCAGCAATTCTAATAAAGAGAATGATGTATCTATTGATTTCTCGACACTAAGTAATTTTATTGACAGAAAATGCAACGTATTGTATACTAGGATATGTTTACCACATGTTACTATTCAAGAAAAAAATAGGCATTCATAAAAATTAAATTGAGTCAGGAGAGAATTATTACCAGTCCATTATCCGTAGTAGTAGTAGTAGTAGTAATAGTAGTAGTAGTAGTAGTAGTAGTAGTAGTAGTAGTAGTAGTAGTAGTAGTAGTAGTAGTAGTAGTAGTAGTATAGTAGTAGTACAGAGTTGTTTCAGATCTCTGATAACGAATTTGTGTGGCATGATATGCGTCAGGAGTCACACGACAGCTGAACTGTGGCGCAAGGTGACAAACCAGTAGTGAGAGATCTCATAGAGTGCACGGCCACTCACAGCAGAAATTCCCAAGAAAATCGAGCCTTTTTGGGAGGGGTACATTACGACCCTTTCCAATGCCAAGTACAGTTAAGTGAAAATAAAAGAAGCATGCAATAAACGAGGTTTCGTTATATCCAAGAAAGGCATCTTCTGTGTACTTAATAAGATTGGTAAAGCTCGACTGGAATTAATTTGTATCATCTCGTGGGGTGCTGCGACTTGTGAGGGGGTGGATTTGCTTGCTTTTTCCACTCTGGAATTAATCCCATCCAGCTTTACCAGTCTTATTAGGTACACACAAGATGCCTTTCTTGGAAATAACGAAACCACGTGTTTTGCAGGCTCCTATGATTTTCACGTAACTGTACTTGGCATCGGAAAGAGTTGTTATGTGCCCCTCCCAAAAAGGCTCGATTTTCTTGGGCATTGCTACAGTGATACATCGTGCACTCTGATTACGAAATCACTCACTATTGGTCTGTCACCTCTGCCGCAATTCAGCTGCCGGTGTGATCCCTGACGCACACGAGTAGTAGTAGTAGTAGTAGTAGTAGTAGTAGTAGTAGTAGTAGTAGTAGTAGTAGTAGTAGTAGTAGTAGTAGGAATGGCACTTGTAGCAGTAGTAATAGTAGTGTAGTAGTAGTAGTAGTAGTAGTAGTAGAAGGAGGAGTGGCAGTTGTAGCAGTAGTAGTAGTAGGAGGAGGAGGAGTGGCAGTTGTAGCAGTAGTAGTAGTAGGAGGAGGAGGAGTGGCAGTTGTAGCAGTAGTAGTAGGAGGAGGAGGAGTGGCAGTTGTAGCAGTAGTAGTAGTAGTAGTAGGAGTGGCAGTTGTAGCACGTAGTAGTAGTAGGAGGAGGAGGAGTGGCAGTTGTAGCAGTAGTAGTAGTAGTAGTAGTAGGAGTGGCAGTTGTAGCACGTAGTAGTAGTAGGAGGAGGAGGAGTGGCAGTTGTAGCAGTAGTAGTAGTAGTAGGAGTGGCAGTTGTAGCACGTAGTAGTAGTAGGAGGAGGAGGAGTGGCAGTTGTAGCACGTAGTAGTAGTAGGAGGAGGAGTGGCAGTTGTAGCAGTAGTAGTAGTAGTAGGAGGAGTGGCAGTTGTAGCACGTAGTAGTAGTAGGAGGAGGAGTGGCAGTTGTAGCAGTAGTAGTAGTAGTAGTAGTAGTAGTAGGAGTGGCAGTTGTAGCACGTAGTAGTAGTAGTAGGAGGAGGAGGAGTGGCAGTTGTAGCAGTAGTGGGAGTGGCAGTTGTAGCACGTAGTAGTAGTAGGAGGAGGAGGAGGAGTGGCAGTTGTAGCAGTAGTAGTAGTAGTAGGAGGAGGAGTGGCAGTTGTAGCAGTAGTAGTAGTAGTAGGAGTGGCAGTTGTAGCACGTAGTAGTAGTAGTAGGAGGAGGAGGAGTGGCAGTTGTAGCAGTAGTAGTAGTAGAAGGAGGAGTGGCAGTTGTAGCAGTAGGAGTAGTAGTAGTAGGAGTGGCAGTTGTAGCAGTAGTAGAGTAGTAGTAGTAGTAGTAACAGTAGTAGTAGTAGTAGTAGTAGTAGTAGTAGGAGGAGGAGGAGGAGGACGAGTGGCAGTTGTAGCAGTAGGAGTAGTAGTACTTTATCTGCTTCACAGAAACAGTAATGTTATTTCCAAGGACACAGAGTAAGTTAGTTATACCCTGCTCTTAGGATTACCACAGTCTAGTATATACAGTCACGAAGCTCAATACGTAGGGAATATGCATCCACAGATAGTTGCTCACCACTAGGATCGCTAATATCGTCTTATTACAGACAATGCGAAATAGTACCTGCACAGTCTATTGTTCCTAGCACCCTCACAACTCAAGCTTCGTGACTGTACATACTAGACTGTGGAATTACTGGATAAAGTAGATAATACAGCTTTTGAGGTTAGGCACTTAGGCACTTATTCACAGAAGCATTATATTACATATCAGGGGTTTCGCAGCTGCTCTGTTGCCGCCTTCCTGTTCCTAATCATCACTTCTCTATCTAGAGCATCTTCTCATGAAGATCCCTGACAGTCATAGCCCTTCTGATGCCCTCAAATCATGTCTCCTTGGTCTGCCCCATAACTCTCTGCCATCCGAAATCCATTTAAACATTCTTTTAGAGCATGCTGTTTTTCCATTCTTACAAAGAGACCAAACCAACACAGTTGCCTTTTCTTCATAAGATCAATTACAGCCTCTTTAGCATTAATTCGTCTCTTTATAGGGAGAGGATGTCCTTTATCACCTTGTGCAAAAGTACTGATCACTGCCTTCAGATTTCTTTTCAATAAGAGTCTCCATTCATCCACTTCGTACTGAACATTAAACTTTTGTATCAAACCAGGAATATCACTGCGGTATATTAAGGCATCCTCTTGTGAAAGTTAGGGAGTAAATTACTCTTTTGTACTCCTGTACCAATGAAGAAATGTTTCTGATGTAAGCAAATTTACTTATTTTAATCTGGAGTATAAGACCTCATCTTCTTCCTTTGGTAATCCTAAATATCTTATTAAATCATTGAGTTCAAACTAGTAAACTCTTCAGGACTTTCACTCTCTACATTACACAGCCTTCTACATTATGTTTCTGATCCTTACCGACAGGTTAGTACAAAATTTTACATTAGAGCACTGGGTTATGGACGCAGCAAAATTACTACAGTTGCGACGCTGTTATTCCCGGCGTGACTCCTCCTCTTTGCTTACGTCTTAGGAAGTCAAGGCTCTATAAAGTCTAGGTAGGTAGTATCGTTCGCCATTTTTGTTCTTTCGTTGCCGAGCTACCAGACGAGGGATCTATTTGCCAGACCGTTAAACATTATCCTGTCGTAGCTCCTATGATAATAAATCAAACGCACTGTAATTCAGCAAATAATTGAGCGGCAAATAACGTCCTCGTGTGCTTTCTGCGAACACCAACGAAGGAGCCAAAATGGCGGGCGATTATATATTAAGTATTTATCCAGCCTTAGGAAATGCTTTACATCTTCATCAGCGAATCACAAGACGCACACGTTTAAATGTAGCCGACCTGCAACGTGATTGGCTGCTGCAAATTAGAGCCACGGGACTATAGTAGCCTATATTAATAATATAACACATAAAATATAGTTTTGTGTAACAATGGTGCATGATGTACCTTTTTATGTCATTTCTGGCTTCAGCACACAAAAATACAAGAAGATCTGAAGTTTTTTTTTAAGTTTTTTTCATCACAGGCCTGAGTAATGAATTATTATACATAACTGCCCTTTTCTATATTGTATAATTCCCTCTGTCCTTCACTATAGATAGAGCTTAAACGTTGACTGGACATTCTTGAAAGTCTCAAAATGAACCTTTCTGCAGCATCACGATGTTTTTTCTAGATAGCCTATTTCATAAAACGAGGAAGTAAAAGTCGTGCGGCTAAGATGTGTACGTCGCATACCTGGACGTTAGATTTACAAGCTCTCTAATCCTGGAGATGTGTGAGGGCGCTCACATCCTCTCCAGGTGCTCCCACATGGGTCGGGATGAAGTGGGATTAGGGGGCCCGTGCCGCGGTCGCCATGGTGACGGATGGTGCGGGATCGCGAGCCCCGGGAAATTGCGTAGCTGCAGCTTTTGTTCTCCAATCAGAGAGCAGCGAAGTGCGATTGTATCGACCAGAATTGTGCGGTCGTGTGCGTTGCCCTCATCTATTTCAAGTCATTATGAATTCATCATCACGGCAAATGGTCATCCAAATTGCAAATGCAAATCGGATTATCTGGCACTGTGTTCAATAACACATTCGAATTCAGAATTACTAGTTTCTCAATCAAGAATATTACAATTATATTAGTTATAGTGCAAATTAATTACGTTCCTGGTAATAGTAATGATTTGGGAAGTCAGGTCTTGGGCCCTCAATGAAAAATTTAAGCCTGAATCATATCTGATGCTTAGCTCCAAGTCGTGAATTTCTTACGCATATCTCTTCGTACGTTGAGTACAACATATGTGGAAAGAACGATAGAGAACTCTGGTTCTGCAGAGAAAGAAGAAACACCCTTTTTGACTATTCGTTTCTTCGTTTTCTGTGACAGCAATGTGTCTAGGAAATCACACAAGGTGGTCAAAAGATTAAGTACAGTCCACTTAGACCACCTACTTAAAATCGGATAGGAATATCAAACACTGTTTTGTTACTTTTCGCAAGTTTTAATGGACGTCCAGAGGTCTTAAGAACCTTCGTATTGATAGTAGTTCAGAGGTTTTGATGTCTTGTTTCGACTATAAGGGTCATATTCGTAGACATTCTTAGCGCGGGCTTCCGGTGAATGATCAGCTAACTAACGTTTTCCGTATTCATAAACCAGTGTTAGCAATATGATATGATATGAATCCTGTACAAGTATCAGTCGATAGCCGGGGCTAGTTTAGCGTGCTCGTAGCGCGGGCTAGCGAAATGTCTATGCATAGCACCCTAAGAGATCAGCTGAAGTCGTATAATAGGCCTATGTAGAAACATCTGCCGAAGAATGAAATACTGTATGACCGAGAAACTGATTAGTAATTTTGCCTGCAAACATATTAAGGCACAGGATTCCCTAAGGTGATTTCAATTGCAAATCTACCATTCCCGGCTTTGCCTCATTTTCGAAAAACATTGTACTCGGCCTGGTCCTAATTCGCGAACCTCGGATCGAAAGATAAATATGACAACCATTAGGCCATCGAGGATGAATAGCCTATAGTTGACTATTTAATATTATATATTTACTATATTTGTAGACTGCTGGGTTTGCAGTGAAAGACTTGTCCTTGGGCAGAACACAATGAATGAAAGAATTTATTACATATTCTATTTATCAATTGAGAACAACTTAATATGACTTCCGAGACGCAAGTAGCCTACTAGGGCCTATAGAGGTCTTCAGAGATGACGAGATGACAATATAGAGAGAATAATGTTGCAATGAAACATCTCTGAGAAGAGCGAATATTGTAAGAAATCATGCAATACAACTGCTTTCTCCAAACATTTATATTATTAGGCCTATAATTATTTTTTAATATTCCGTGGTGGCAATTCAATACCAATTGTTAGCATCGGTTTGCTGTCTGGTGACTTTTACTTCCCTCCTTTGAAAAGACATGAAGCCTAATTAATGAGAATGTACAAGAAGTCATGTTCTACAACAGTGAAACCATTTTTATATCTCAAATACCATGTAAATGCAGAACTAATCCAACTTAGCTGCCAAAAAGCAATATCGAACAGCTACAGTACATCAGGAAACGATGTTACGCACGTAAGTTACGCTTAAGTGCGCATACAGTACGTACAGTACTAACACAGGGCATACATTCATAAGCACACACACATAACATGACTACGTACACAGGCCTACATAGGTACATAGGCCTACATACAGTACATAAGTTACATACATAGGCTACATGCATGTATACATACATACCTACATAGGCCTACATACATGCGTATAGTACGTAGGTGCAGTACATACATACATACAAACGTTCAAACTGTAGGCTACACAATTTCATACAACTTAAGAATAATGAAGAACTACAACTTATTCAAAATATTTACAACATATTCTCAGAATTATTAAACTTTATTATTACCTAATTTAGAAAAGCTCCGAACCTATTCTAACAGCGTAGTACCAATACAGAAATCTATGGGCTTTTTTATCAACTAATTTAGAAAAGCTCTGTACCTATTCTAACAGCGTAGTACCAATTCAAAAATCTACAGGTTTTTTATCTACTAATTTAAAAAAGCTCTGTACCTATTCTAACAGCGTAGTACCAATACAGAAATCTATAGGCTTTTTATCTACTAATTTAGAAAAGCTCTGAACCTATTCTAACAACGTAGTACCAATACAGAGAAAAGCTCTATATATATTCTAACAGTGTAGGAACCAATACATAAATCTATAGGCTTTTTTATCAACTAATTTAGAAACGTTCTGTACCTATTCTAACAGCGTAGTACCAATACAGAGAAAAGCTCTATATATATATTCTAACAGCGTAAGAACCAATACATAAATCTATAGGCTTTTTTATCAACTAATTTAGAAACGTTCTGTACCTATTCTAACAGCGTTATACCAATACAGAGAAAAGCTCTATATATATTCTAACAGCGTAGGAACCAATACATAAATCTATAGGTTTTTTTATCAACTAATTTAGAAACGTTCTGTACCTATTCTAACAGCGTACTACCAATACAGAGAAAAGCTCTATATATATTCTAACAGCGTAGTACCAATACATGAATCTATAGGCTTTTTTTATCAACTAATTTAGAAACGTTCTGTACCTATTCTAACAGCGTAGTACCAATACAGAGAAAAGCTCTATATCTATTTTAACAGCGTAGTACCAATACATAAATCTATAGGCTTTTTTATCAACTAATTTAGAAACGTTCTGTACCTATTCTAACAGCGTAGTACCAATACAGAGAAAAGCTCTATATATATTCTAACAGCGTAGTACCAATACATAAATCTATAGGCTTTTTTTATCAACTAATTTAGAAACGTTTTGTACCTATTCTAACAGCGTAGTACCAATACAAAGAAAAGCTCTATATATATTCTAACAGCGTAGTACCAATACATAAATCTATAGGCTTTTTTATCAACTAATTTAGAAGCGTTCTGTACCTATTCTAACAGCGTAGTACCAATACAGAGAAAAGCTCTATATATATATATATATATATATATATTCTAACAGCGTAGTACCAATACATAAATCTATAGGCTTTTTTATCAACTAATTTAGATACGTTCTGTACCTATTCTAACAGCGTAGTACCAATACAGAGAAAAGCTCTATATCTATTTTAACAGCGTAGTACCAATACATAAATCTATAGGCTTTTTTATCAACTAATTTAGAAACGTTCTGTACCTATTCTAACAGCGTAGTACCAATACAGAGAAAAGCTCTATATATATTCTAACAGCGTAGTACCAATACAGAGAAAAGCTCTATATCTATTCTAACAGCGTAGTACCAGTACATAAATCTATAGGCTTTTTTATCAACTAATTTAGAAACATTCTGTACCTATTCTAACAGCGTAGTACCAATACAGAGAAAAGCTCTATATCTATTCTAACAGCGTAGTACCAATACATAAATCTATAGGCTTCTTTATCAACTAATTTAGAAACGTTCTGTACCTATTCTAACAGCTTAGTACCAACACAGAGAAAAGCTCTATATCTATTCTAACAGCGTAGTACCAGTACATAAATCTATAGGCTTTTTTTATCAACTAATTTAGAAACGTTCTGTACCTACTCTAACAGCGTAGTACCAATACAGAAATCTAGAATCTACTTACTCCGACTGGCAAGGAAGATCTCGATGGCGACATTCTGAAGCAAGTAGCGACGAGAGAAGATTGCACGAACTTCTGAGAAGTACCATTTGCCATGTAGATGATCACAGTACTTGAGCACCTGTAACAACACAAAGTCCCTGCTAAATTTGTCATGCAACATGAAGATTGTATAAAGAGTATCAAAATGCAATTTCTGTTTCCGACATCTTAAGCATTAAGGTATTGAAAACAATGGTATCATAAAACGTCTCTAACGGAGCAATGGTGTAATGACAACGACTAGGGAAGTTGGAGTCGAAAAAAACTAGACCCAGAGACGTTCTCTCTACCTCGACTCTTACGATCTACCAGGCATCAAACTACTGTCTGGATTGGTGAGAAGCCGTCCTCTACGGTAACTTAATTATCTGAGATGTAACTATATCTGAAATTCTCTGAAGTTTTGATTGACGGGAATGTCACTTTAGGGCTATAGGTCAATCAAATCGTCACTAATCGTCTATGAAGGTAAATCAACTCTGCTGGGACCTTCATGGCAAAGTAGACCTGCCAACGGCGTCATTGAATTGCGAACCGAAAGAACGAACTCCGAACCAACTCAGTTACCTACCCGATAATATAGGCCTATGCATGAATTCTGAACACATCATCTCGTTGCCTTCAGATAAAGGAAGTGAACTGAATGCCGATTTTGCTTAGTAAGTTATTAGGCCTACTCTTATTACCGCAACTTGTTTATGGATGTCTGCTAAGTTATCAGATTCGATGAAATACATACTGTATTTGACGTAGCCTATTTGATTGGATTATTGAAAAATTGAGATGAAACTGATTATTAGTGAGAGATGCAACACAATGCTTGTGGTTAACAACGCTAAGTTCCGTTTTGTTAAAAATAATTAAAGTCGGGAGATAAAGTTTGGAAATATTATATGAAAACATGCCAATCAATAATTTGTACAATTGGTAAGCAGTTTCTTTTGATATAAAAACAGATTAAATATTTTATTAAGATCACTACTAGACAAACAATCATTCTTGACACAAAGATTTTTTCTCTTTACGAAAGAAGTCCGTTATAACGAGAAGGGGGTTCAAAACTTAAAATTTATGAAAATGATATGAAAGCATTGTCCAGACGGATGATAGTGGAATTGTAAAAAGGAAAATCACAGGTAGATAATTGCGTTTACGAAACAAATTGGTAAATTAAAAGTCAAACAAATTAATAATAATAATAAAATAATAATAATAATAATAATAATAATAATAATAATCCATGGCGCTACAGCCTGTGAAGGGCCTAGACCGACCAGCCGGCTGCTAGCCCCACATCCACTTGCCGAAGCAGAGGTGGACGATCATCCAACCAGAATGGAGGTATCGTGTGGTTAGCACAATTATCCCCCCAGCCGTTATAGCTGGTATTCGCAACCGGATTTCGCTACCTATCGTAGCTCCCCAAGTGCATCACGATGCTGGGTGGGCACCGGTCCCATACACTGGCCGAAATTTCATGAGAAAATTTCTTACCCCATGAGGACTCGAACCAACGCGCATTCCGCAACGCGAGTCCTAGGCAGGATGCCTTAGACCACGACGCCACAACGCGGGAGTAGCCAAACAAATTATAAGACTTAATTTTGTACAAAGCTTGGGCTTATAAAGTTAAATATGTTAAGATTATGCCGTCTTGGGCTTATAAGCATACAATGAAGGATAGAAAATTACCCATTTGAATACAATAGGTCAATTCGAGACCATCATTTGTGTCATGCAGTGACTATGAAATAAAAAGTCCGTAAGTAGTATTCATTTTTGGCATATTTTTCAAATTACTCCGAAGAAGGTGCGGATTTCAAATATGAGCGTACCTATGGAATTCCTGTAAGTCTAGTTCGGGTGAAGGAAAGAAAAGTGCGGAGTTCGCTGCTGCCTCCTGTCAACGTGTCAATTGATATGACAACGAAATTAATTTTGAAAGACAATAAAAAAAATTCTTCGCGTATCTTTTTTCGGGGGTTAGGCCTAAATACATATATTCACCAGTTTTAGACCTGGAATAGATAGCCTACCTGATATAATTTTCCAGCCATTTATTTCTTGCTAATTTTACTCTAGGCTACTGCTCTGTGAATAAATTAGACCTATAACTTGTAAGACTGTGGGGATCTCTGATGATAAAAGTAGAAAAAAATTTCCCAGGAATAGGAAAAACTTCTTAGAAGACCGTCCAGTCTTCAAAGGAACATGTATGTTTGTACGGTCTAATTCTAGTAACTTAGGGTATAAGTTATGATAGGCCTAGATGATAACAGAAGGGGAAATGGGAAAATAAATAATTATAAGATACACTATCACGCGTCTTTGCAATGGAAATTGGGACTGTGAGGTAGAATCTATGCGAGCTCCAAGCCAGGTCACTTGTCTCACTTTGTGTTTCCTATGAGGGGAAGAATGTCGCAAGCATGATACGCAGTGCAGTAGGGTGGGATTGCCAAAGATATTAGAGCGAGCGGTGAGAGAGAATTCGTCCTATAATAAGTAGCAAAGGGTTCTCAGCTTTTGCACTAGGAGCGTGACGATCGAGTAAACTTGCCCTGAAGATACTGTATAACAGATCTGGGCAGCAAGAGCGGATTCTACTCTCTCACGGGGAGCCATATGATTTCTCTTCATCCCCTTTCTTCCCCGCCGAACACCGCGCAGCGTTGATTCAGTCACGGATGAATATTAAACGTCCCCGTTTAGAGACTAGTTCCGCTCCCGATGCCCAGCTCTGCTGTATAACGTCTAAACGTCTTTGCTCTGAAGTAGACCTACCCAAGATGACACGCGAAAATCACGGCTTTATTTAGGTAAATGCCGAAATTTCTCACAGGAATATGTAGCCTACGTCCGTGGCCCATTTCTGTTAGGACTCATCTCGTCATCTGTCCTGACACCTTATGAAAACCACAAACAGGATCAGCTGTCTCAATTTAGGAGACTAACCAATTGGTTATAAAGTGACTTAATAAAATATGGACCGATCGGCCATGAAGGTACAATGATGGGCGAGGTGTACATTCTAAACAAGGGAGGGGAATGAATATGTGGTTTATTTTACGATGCTTTATCACTGCTGTAGTTATCTAGCGTCTGAATGGTATGAAGGTGATAATGCCAGTGAAATGAGTCCAGCGCCGAAAGTTACCAAGAATTTACTCTTAATGGGTTGAGGGAAAACAGCGGAAAAAACCTCAACCATGTGAATGTGTTCCAGGCTTAGAGGGTGAAAGGGGTGTGAGATATGTTTGCCATTCTACAGGAACCAACGTCTTTTTTCTAAATAGGAGGCGAGAAAGGTAGTTTTAATGCACCACGCTCAGGACGATCAATATTATAGGAGATGAATTCGAGAGCTGTTTTGCAAGTAACGACGAGATTAAAAGCCCCGAAATTATCTGGGCTTGAACACAGGCTCTTCGACTCGTCTGTCTTTCCATCGAGGAGCTAATTCACCTCCAAAATTTCCGCAAACTTCCAGTAATTTTTAGAACGAAAAGATTTCTTCTACAACTTATTTCTTCGTGATAAGTTGTGACTCTCCTCTCAGTTTTATTAGACCTTCACGCACGTGTTGAGACCGCTAGAGGAATTGAGAAGTGGAAAGTGTTGCTTTTAATTGCATTGCCTCATAGAATTTTATTACTCACGACCAACTATTCATTGGGGCCATAGAACCATAAAACTGTCTGTTGAGTGAAGAGAGTAGACAGAACAACATCGAAGCAAGGGACACCAAACTTCCTATCAATGTGGACAGTTCGACTGCAAGGAAATTGTAACGACCCCTCTAAGTAAAATTATGTCCTCCACAGTGTCTTAGACCTATGACGAAAATACATTCAGCTCTGGGAAGGAATATAGAAGACTGTACTTGATTACAGGGTATTTAGTTCTAGTGAATGTAATAGCATTCTGAACATAATTAAGATGAAAATCATTAATGTTGTGATGTTTGCAATATTACATGCATTGCTAATAATATTATCTGCTGATAATCGCATATCTAACGCTTAACAACCAGATTCGAGGCTGCAGGAAAGCCACAGTCGTGGATATTTGTTGGTTGTCATAATATTCTCTATTACAACAGATGGAGGCTAGTGTCGTGCTACCAACACGTTACGGGAGTTCCACTGTGCATTCGACTAGTAGCTGGACGGTTATAAAAAAATGTACGTAGAGATAAAGGAAGATATCCCATGACACCCTACGGAGGCATAATAGGGGTAGAGCTCACATGCTTTCTTGACATCGGTACGAGAAGCAGATGATGTGGTCAGCACCACGCTCCGACTGCCTATTACCCTCGGAAGAATCGGCATTCAATTGACAGGAAACTAAGTGAATCTTGGAACCTCATGGAAGTTATGGCGGCGAGGAAAAGCCTGTCACCACTCAAACACGAACCAGGGACCTTCCAGTTTGCTTCAAGGCTGCTCGCGAGTCCATTGAGTTGATATATGACTAAGATTTTACCGATGTTTTCCTCAACTGCAAAACGAATGTCAGGTAACTGCATGGCTAACGCTCGGACTCAGAATAATAGGCTATGTAATTAATTCCGTGGAGAATCCTAGGACCAAGAAAATTAGGGAATTTATTTCATGGCATATCCTAGGACTCAAAATGAGACATAGTTAATTCTATGGGTAACCCACGGACTCAGAATATCAGGTAACTAATCCTATTGCGAATCCTGGGACTCCGAATGGAAGGTAATTAATTTCGCAGTGAACCCTCGGACTCAAAATGTCAGGTAAGTAATTCCATTGAGAACTCTCGGACTCAGAATGTAAGGTAATTAATTCCATGGCGAATTCTCGGACTCAGATTGTCAGGTAATTAATTCCATTGAGAACTCTCGGACTCAGAATGTAAGGTAATTAATTCCATGGCGAATTCTCGGACTCAGATTGTCAGGTAATTAATTCCATTGAGAACTCTCGGACTCAGAATGTAAGGTAATTAATTCCATGGCGAATTCTCGGACTCAAATTGTCAGGTAATTAATTCCATTGAGAACTCTCGGACTCAGAATGTAAGGTAATTAATTCCATGGCGAATTCTCGGACTCAGATTGTCAGGTAATTAATTCCATTGAGAAGTCTCGGACTCAGAATGTAAGGTAATTAATTCTATGGCGAATCCTCGGACTCAGAATGTCAAATAATTAATTCAATGGCGAACACTCGGACTTAGAATGTCAAGTAATTAATTCCATGGCGAATCCTCGGACTCAGAATGTCAGGTAATCAATTCCATGGAGAACCCTCGGATTCAGAATGTCAAGTAATTAATTCCATGGCGAATCCTCGGACTCAGAATGTCAGGTAATTAATTCCATGGCGAACCCAAGGACGCAGAATGTCAATTAATTCCATGGCAAACATTCGGACTTAGAATGTCAAGTAATTAATTCAATGGCAAACCCTCGGACTCGAAATGACATAATAATTAATTCCGTAGTGAACCCTCGGATTTAGAATGTGAAGTAATTAATTCCATGGCGAACCCTCGGACTTAGAATGTCAGGTAATTAATTCCATGGCGAACCCTCTGACTCAAAATGTAAGGGAATTAGTTCCATGGGGAATCCTCGGACTCAGAATGATAGGTAATTAATTCCGTAGTGAACCCTCGGATTTAGAATGTGAAGTAATTAATTCCATGGCGAACCCTCGGACTTAGAATGTCAGGTAATTAATTCTATGGCGAACCCTCTGATCTCAAAATGTAAGGGAATTAATTCCATGGCGAATCCTCGGACTCAGAATGATAGGTAATTAATTCCATGGCGAATCCTCGAATTCAGAATGCGAAGTAATTAATTCCATGGCGAACCCTCGGACTTAGAATGTCAGGTAATTAATTCTATGACGAACCCTCTGACTCAGAATGTAAGGGAATTAATTCCATGGCGAATCCTCGGACTCAGAATGGTAGGTAATTAATTCCGTAGCGAAACCTCGGACTTAGAATGTAAAGTAATTAATTCCGTAGTGAAACTTCAGACTTAGAATGTGAAGTAATTAATTCCATGACGAACCCTCGGACTTAGAATGTCAGGTAATTAATTCAATGGCAAATACTCGGACTCAGAATGTCAGGTAATTAATTCAATGGCAAATACTCGGACTCAGAATGTCAGGTAATTAATTTAATGGCGAACCCTCGGACTCAGAATGCAAGGTGATTAATTCCATGGCGAATCCTCGAATTCAGAATGCGAAGTAATTAATTCCATGGCGAATTCTAAGATACAAAATGCGAGGAATTCCATAACGAATTTTCGGACTCAAAAACTCAGGTAGTTCTATGGCGAAACCCTGGACCCATATTAACACAGTACCATTTAACTTTAACAAACAATGCGGTCAGGATACTAGATGAATAATGTAATTTCTGCGGCCTAGAGCTTGCATGTCGGCTGGTCTCCAACTGAGACAGCATAAAAGAACGCACTGATAGCGGATAAACATAGCTACGTAGGCCTACACCCGAATCTATGGCTTCTCAGTAGTTTCAAAGCTGCGACTTCTTAGCTGTTTAGTATATTACGGCAGATTCGAAAGCAAACTCCCATACAAAAAAAAAGTACTTTTTCGTCTAATGCAGCGTTATGCTACTTTTGCTTGAAACTAGAAGCTTTAAAGTTCACCTTCTTATGGTGAGGGATGCTTTGGGTGGAGCGGCAAAAAGTGCCCTCACTAATAAATGTTTTAATCTGCCTAACAGACACTTCTCGCTGTGGCATAATGACATGCGGTTTCCTCTGATTTAATGATTATATGACGAAGCCAATAAAACTGAATGCTTTCTTATTGCTGCCACAAAACCGGGTATCGGGAGCCTCTGACTTGTTGCAGGAGGTGCTATAATGACTTCGAATCCAATTACTGGAAGAGCCTTCACCAGTTTCGTTTTAAAAATATCTTCATAGAGATGGGCACAATCAGGGTAGGCCTATTTAAAAGAAAGTTAGGCTATATAAATTTCAAAATGTACCTTTTCTTAAATTTAATTTTGACAAAAACAAAAACTCATTTAAATTTGCAAAGTAATGGACTTAGGCCTACTCATCATCCAAACTTTTAAAAGCACTCTAAAGTAAAATTAATTTTCTTGAATAGAATATTCGTGAAACTGTAAAATGTTAAATTATTCCGGGGGAAAAAAAATCGTATTAGTTCTAATCAACTATAATGAAACTGTAAGTCTTCAATTTCGCATACTATAATATTGTACTATTGGTTTTAATTTTTATTTTAATTAGGCATTTGATTTCTAATTTTGAGCCATTTCTTGTAATACCTGATTATTGCCAATTGCTGTTACTAAATAATGTATTTAATTCGTAAATTTTAAGCCATCTCTTAGCATAACTATTTATTGCTTCTAAAATAACATGTTTAATAGCTATTATATATATATATATATATATATATATATATATATATATATATATATATTTCTTCCTATAACCATTACATATAAATATAGAGGCATGCCTTGAGGCTTTATGAAACAACCCATTCTTTCATTAAGGTGCATTTTTGTACATAATTCATGTGAATTGTAACCTTGATCACAATTTTGTATTATAATTTTATTATTGTTTATTGCTTATAAAATATGTATTTTGATACCAACTATAACCCTAATATACCTCAGGATGAAATAGGGTTTATTAAATTGGATAATAAAAAAAAGTAAAATTAATTAAATTCAAATAGGTCTATCTAAGCCATTTTAGGTCTATTTCTTATGTTACATTACCAGCATTCCTCTTACTGATTTATTTCTATGTCATTAAAACGATTCTAGCTTTACAATTTTATATAAATTAGGTCTCAATCAGTCTTATGGATGGGCGAGAAGTTCATTAATGGACATAAGAAGAATGGCAATGAAACATAAAAACAACTACTTATTAACAAGTTTGGTAAATGTGTAACAAATAACTACTTTTCCCATCCTGACCAGCGCATTCAGTGCTTTATCATATCAACTGCTTGATATCAATTTCACAGATTTCTAACGTTGCAATTATGTCAGAGAAAAACATTTTATATTCATCCTATAGGCTAATTATGCAGAAGCTGGAAAACTCAATTTAATTATACATTTTGGATATTCTACTAGATTTACTACGAAATTCTGCCCACAGTAAGCTTAGCTTATAGGCCTGGAATATAAATTCTTGCTCTTCGAAAGAAACATGGTAGACGTATTAAAAATTTAAACAATTAATTACTCGAAAATCTCACTACCCGTAAGAAAAGAATACACAGTCTATGTTTTTTTTTTATTTTGTGTAAAACAGGCCCATAGGCTATATACTTTGACTTACAAAAAAGTTCACCAGTTCCAAAACGTAAATTTCTTTCGAATAATTCTACATTTATGAATGCTCGTGTAAGATACCGGCAATTCTTTGTTTAAGCTCCGTTTTCAACTACACAGGCTACGTACAGTAGATGAGTTAACAATAACAATGAAACAACGGTGGAATGGGAATGTCAGAGGAAACCAAGGTAGCCTACAACTGATTCAGATACCACAAATCTCACAACTCTTTTCGTGATAAACCGTTAGGTGATTGACTTACGAATGGACCCAGTTCTTGTTGATCACGTCAGAAGATTTTGAGTTGTAATGTAATGTAATGTAATGTAATGTAATATAATGTAACCCTACTAATGGTTATGACAATATAGCGCAAAACCTTTTTGTTATTATTTAATTTTATTACATATTTTAAAGCACCTGAATTTTAATATTGTAAGTTAATTGTTCAAAGAATACAATACTAAGTAGGCTATGTGATATGACGGCCAGCCACAGCGTATTGATGGGTAAGGCGTGCTAGCGTTGTCACTACGTGGAAGCCACTTCGAGCATGGATGTTCATTCGTTGTTAAATACCATCCTGTAAGCTATTGTTTTAGTTGAAAATCCAGCATCTTTAGTCCTATAGCTAACTTCCTTTTCTAAAATGTATCTTTTTTTTTAATCCACACATGAATTTCAAAACTGTAAACGCAATAGAGCAAAAAAATAAAGCTGTGATATGGTAATTTTAATAGGACCATCAAGTGAGACACTTCGCATACATAGACTATCATATTTCATCTGAATATGACGATAACAAGGCAAATGAAATAGTAAAATTTCATCGTATATGTGGAAAAATAAGGGAAAAATAAACATAAATGTAAACTTAGGCTAACGAAAGATTGTAAATTGAAATGAAAATAGGGCTATAGCACTTCCAGTAATATTCGATCGTTCATAGTCCTGCATACGCAACGAATAAGCAATAACTAAAATAAATGTTAAGAGCTGAAAAGTCTAAGCCTAGTGTAGACTGAACTAGGCCCTACGCAAGAAGTTACAAATTTAGAAATTGGACAATCTCGAGATATTTGCAGTAGGATATTAAATAGACATAGCCTATAATCTAAAAAACGGAAACATCACCTCACTATAAGCACAATCTAGTATATACAGTCACGAAGCTCAATACGTAGGGAATATGCATCCATAGATAGTTGCTAACCATAGGATCGCTACTATCGCCTCATTACAGACAATGCGAAATAGTACCTGCACAGTCTATTGTTCCTAGTATCCTCAACAACTCAAGCTTCGTGACTGTATATACCAGCTCATGCTATAAGTAAATCCTATATAATTAAGCCTTAAATCAGCGTATAGGTAATTAAGTATGGACACTTCGCGTCGGGAACTTTGATGTAGCTGGACTGATTTCAATGACCTTCAAGCCAGTTAGAGCGTGAGATTCTGCTTTCTCCCTAGAGTTGGCGCTGACATCACACCAGCTAGCAGTCGACACAGAGGAAATATAACACATACAATTAATACATCTAGGTACATTATGTACTCAAATAAAATAAATTGGGTCCATAAAATAATAAATCCGTCATTAACTGTAATGTCTAGACTCTAGAGTTCCTTTATAATGGGAGTTGAGACGTTGATCTCAACAACTAAAATATGTAATATATTTGATAGCACTGAAAATGGAAAAACAAAACTCTTATGAGAAGTAAAACCATATACCTGTATTATATTATATAAAAATATTAAACGAATTTGATACATAATTTTATAATGTATTATATTATTTTATAATATAATTTATTATATCTGAAGTATAAAAAATTATTATTACAACTAGTTTGTCACTGAGAAATAAGGAAAAGCTGTTAACTTGAATTTATTTGAAGCAAAGCGTTACTGGATTATGCAATAAGGTAGGCAATGTTTGGATCCTGTGTCTCAACTCTATACTCAATTATTATCTTAGCGTATGCTCGATTACACTAACCTCTAGCGCTTGAAAGTGGAACTATACGCTGGCGCACAGAGAAACAAAACACAGGAAAATTCGCTCAGTGTCCATTCTTTATAATCCCTATTCGCTGACTATGAAATAAGTAAATCCCATGTAAGTTAATTAACCCTTAAATTGGCAAAATTTCATTTCTCACATTAGTTTATTAAACCGTGTCGGACTGTAAAGAAAACAACTATCGCAATGTCCATATTTTATATGTTGTACAATATTATAGTAGGCCTAATGTGAAAATTTAATTTTCCTACAATTTTTTTCTATTGTTCTATTAAAATTATAGCATGTAGCCTATTAACCTATTGTATCCTACAGGATACTTTGCGAATTTAAGGGTTAACAAAGAAAGTTACTTATCAAAGATAAACTATAGCCTATTGTGTCCTAAACAAAGAGCAGTAACACCTGCAGATATCGAAGAAGTGACGAAAGAGTCGGAACATGTTCAACAGTCTAACCCCAGAAAAACACACGATGAGGATGAAGATGTTAATCATGGTATTAATGATGATTAGGCCTAGGCCCTATAATGTATGGCTATGATAGGTCTAATCTATAGGTTGAATTTTGTTAGCCTATAGAACAAGATTTCTGAATTTGTGTTGAAGTACCACATGACACCACAGTCGAGTGACTTTAGTGCATTTGTAACGGAAATAACAATGGAAATGACTTAAGATGCAGACGGGTCATAGGCCTACTGTCAAAACGGACACTTAGTTTGAAAGTCTCTTTGTTTCCGAAGCTCCACACGCCACTTCACGAAGACGCTAGCAACTCAGTGACACCGTCCATCCTGCAGTAAGAATTTGAAAAGAGTAATTATTCTTCCTGACGTACGAAATATAGTTCCCTCACAAAAACTAATTTGTACTCTGTAACCGCAATTTATAGCCCACTCACAGCTATATCCACTGATATAACTTATGAAGGCCTACAGTATTTTATGGACATATTATTTAAATGATTTTTTGACAATAAATAAATTATGCGGAGTTCTCATCGCAATTGTTAATAGCTAAGTTAATTCTGATTATCACTTAGAGCCATAGGCCTATTCATAAACATTCTTAGCGCGGGCTTACGGTGGACGATCAGCGAACTAACGTTTTTCGTATTCATAAACCAGTGTAGCGGTATGACATGATATGAATCCTGTACAAGTAACCAGTCGATAGCCGGGGTTAGTTTAGCACGCTTGTAGCGCGGACTAGCGAAATGTCTATGCATAGCATCCTTATAGACTAGTCACTATTATCATGATTGTGGGCTAAATCTGATACGCCTAAATATACGAGTAGTAAGGTACCTGAAGTTAATTTGAATTAATTTTTTTATGACTGTGGTATTCCCTAAATAAAAAGTTCGTGTGTCTGCATGAACTATGATTCTTTATGCATACACAGAAAAATAATCCAATACTTTTCTTTAAACCGGAGTGCTTTATTTTTACATTTGAAAAATCTTATATTGTGCAGGTAATAGCCTATGCCCATGTGAAGGTAATATGGCCAGAATAAAGAAAATTAATTATTTTGGGAAGAAAAACATTTATTGGTGATTAATGAAGTTTTGATTGAAAATAGTGGTTCTTGGCTTCAAAAAATACTCTCACAAGTAACTTGTGCTTAGGTCTATATAACATTGCACTTTGAAAAAGAAAATGACAAAGTTAACAAACACAAAAATGAAAAATATATATCAATGACTATATTATGTGTGACAAATAAATAAGTTTTTTTGTGAGTCCAACACATTCCTCATGCATGTACGTAGACATCACAAATTGCCCACAGTCGCATATCCATGTGGCCGCAGCCTATTACCTCTATCCAGCACCTCTAAAAAATCAGCTACTTTTCAGTTCAATATGAATGTATTTTAAATAAGCATTGGGTGTCTGTAACGAACAATGAACAAGTTATAAAATGTTATATAGAAACTATAGACTAATTACCAATTGCATGAAAGGAAATAAGTACAAGACAAGCTTACCAACAGCAATATTATGTCATAACACCGTCTTAATCCGTTGCCACAAATCAAATAGCCTAAAGAAGGCCTGTGGAAGCAGTTTTGCTATTATCCATTAATGTCGCTGATTATGTACACTTACTAACACGTGGTTCGACATACGGGCACTAACTTTTGGATACCATATCAATTAGCTATAAAACAGTAAAGTGGCTATATTATAAATATGCATTGGCCATATCTGCATCACATACAGTACTTTATTACAGCAATGGTTCTTAAACTAGAATGTGAGACTTTTTCAGAGTGGGCCTAATTTTTATCTTTCGGCAGTCTATTGTCTGAAGTATTTACCACATACAGTAAGTACTCATTTGCATCTTTATCTGTTAAAAACATATAAACTAATATTTAGGGCTAGGATTTTGATGAAATTGCATCTTTTTTCTAGTAAGCCAGAAACATAGCTGCTTTAGTATTTATATGTTATGTGATAAACTGAGTGATTTAAGACATATTTGTTAGGGCATTTTTTTGCATTTTTTGCCTGCTTCAACTCATAAGAGCATCTTTTGTTTTATTCGGACATTTTTGAGACATTTTCATTTAATTTTGGCCACAAATCCCCATTATTAATATAAAATAGGCCTAATGTTTATTTCCTTTGATATTTGTCTACATATTTTGTCCATTAATACCCATTATTTTTGTACTTGGTTATTTAACGACGCTGTATCAACTAAGAGGTTATTTAGTGTCGATGGAATTGGTGATAGCGATATGATATTTGGCGAGATGAAGCCGAGGGTTCGCCATAGATTAGCTGATATTTGTCTTATAGTTGGGAAAAACCTCGGAAAAACCCAACCAGATAATCAGCCCAAGCGGGAGTCGAACCCGCGACCGAGTGAAACTCCGAATCGGCAGGCAAGCGCCTTAACCGACAAAGCTACGCCGATGGCTAATACACGTTATTTTGTATAATATTTTAAAATCTTTCTACACAAATATTGCCATTTTAACGTATTAACTCCAATCACTCCTTCAATATAGACTCCTCTATACCTGCTAATTCCGGGTAAGAGTGGCCTTGTGGTGAGCTACATGGAAATTACATAAGATAAAATAATTAATTAAAGTATACCACTTATAAAAATTATATAAAATTAAATAAACTTAAATGTTGGTACTACTCGTAGAATTTAATTTAATTACTAGTCTAGATATTAAGTAGTACAAAACCTCTTTGCCTACTAAGCCAATTATGTAAGAACAATTTTTAGGGCATTTTAAGGACATTTTTAGGTCATAAATGTATTGTTTTTAGGACATTTTTTCATGATTTATAAGTCATCAAAATCCTAGCCCTACTAATATTCAGTTCCTTTTAGCCTAGTAGCCTAATTACCTATGTTTGGACCTTAGTCAATTCCATGGATGTGCAACTCGTGCTCTCAAACTGTCAACACACCGCAGTGCAGGTAGAACGGATTCTGTACGAGCTATTGTGTCTGTATGCTGTTCTTGCTAGACCCAAGTTCGCTCGCGTCTGGAGTAAGTGGCGGCTCGTTTCAAGTGAAAAAGAATATAAACCGATCAGATCTTTTCCCTTTAGTAATGAATAGAAAGAGAAAGAATTTTATTGAGAAACGAGGTAAAGCTAGTATTATGTTCTATTACACTTTCTTACGCACGATATTTTACGTTACAATTAAGCACAGTGAAGGTTTTAGTAAAGAAATACTATCTGGATCTGCTTTAGAACAGCTAAAGGTAAAAATAGGATATGAACAAAGTGAAACTGATATCAAATGTCGTTGTGCGTGCGAGTTACAGAATTGCACGACATTATGATCGACTAGCTAAGAGCATTTATAAATAAATTTTTGAAATGTGGCAGTATCATGTAGAACATAGACAACTACACTTTCCTTGACTATAAACTATCTTCAAGAGTGATAATAAAATCTGCTCATCAAATAAATATAAGACCCTACTTCAAGACGTACAATAGAATTCACTGGTAAGTTTGGAGAAACAGTGACAATTGACAAGGAATCGACATTTTTCTGAAATCCTTTTGGTTTACAGCCGATAGAAGATCCTGAAAGTTTATAGCTTGAATTGCTAAATCTACAGAACGGCACGCCACTCAGATTCCAGCGAAATCAGGAATCAAACTGTTTGTAATGCTGCCTAAGTTAGAATTTCCAAATATTCTCTTTGTTTCCACATATAGGCCTATGTGCTTGAAGCAGAGTTTAATACAAGAAATAAGTGTAAAAGCTCAGAAGTAGCCTAAGTTTATTTCATTTGCCGTAACATGTAAAAAATCAGTTCCTTGAATTTGTGATCGTTTGCGATACAGACTATTACCTTTCTGAGAACAGAGGAATATGCTTTAATGTATAGCCTAAAGACTTGTAAATTCTAGCTTTCTATGTTTCAAATAAGACCTACAATAAGAAATATTAACAAATAGTGTAATAATAAATAGGCCTAAGTGTTGCAACTGTGTTTGTTGTATCTTGGAAAGGTTGTAAGTATTCAGTTTATGTTTCCAAGTACTGAACTAATTTACAAAGCTCGGCAATAATATAATTTTGTCATGTGTGTTTAGGTGCAGTCTGTCTAAAATTACTATAATTATTGTACCATGCGTCATTCTGAAATTCAAATAATGGAGTAGATATCATGACCACCTGCACGAGCCGCCAGAGTGCACAGCGGCAGAGAACTGCTTCTGCAGCGTAACTACAAACAACTTGTAACTGCTGCGGCTGGCTCCGTCTGTCTTTCTTTCTTTGAAGGTTTTTTAGTACTTCGTGAGCACGAGTCAAATCCATGGTCAAATCACTCTCAATGTTTTAAGCTTTTGAATCTCAAGACTTAAAAGAGCGACATATGAATAACTCGTATACAAGTGAAGATAAATTTTCGAAGGACTCTTTTTATCATGTTCGGCCAAGATTTAGAGTCGCACAGGACATGAACATAAGCACGTAGGTAATGCTCTTAGTCTGGAAGGAAATACTAGCAGTCCGAACTGGTTATCTGGCCCATCTTAGCCACACATTAAGGCTCCTGTTTTGGTCAAGTATCTTGTTAGTTTTACCTTATATAAGCAAACAGTAGCGCATACTAATCTCCTGAACATGCAGAAGTTGGGCATTAATTCAATTAAAAACAAAACACAACCTTTCTTTTCTTTGTTAACATGGTGCTTAGCTGATGTAAATTTCATGTCTAATGGGTGTACGCCTTTGGGCGTGAAATATTCAGGAGCTTGAAAATTTGCAGCAGCAAAATGGCGGCCAGGCGGAGTGGCTGTACTGCGGGCAGTATCGCGCAAGGCACAGGAGGAGAGCTCATTATACGGTATCGTGGATCAATGCAGTGGACGGCAAGCTCCACCCACTTGCTGCCGCGGCGGCCATCTTGCCAGGGCCCCCACATCGATCCCCAACCCGACGCAACTTCGAATAATTCCGATACCACGGAATCTCCTCTCGTATTAACACTTCTGGGCTAGCCTGCTTCACGAGGCGATTGGACACGTGGTCTGCAATTTATTACTCGATCTTGTTATTAAAAGCGAGGGGAAATTTTCACAGGAAAGGGGTTTTAGCACGATAATTGGTATGAAATGCTGCACGAGTTTCCCTGAATTCAAATATATTTTTCATAATTATTATTATTATTATTATTATATTATATTTATTTTATATATGATGTCAACATTTAGGCCTACATCCATGTAATGTGGACCTCATAATTTGTATCCGGTGCCACAATTACATTCATTACAGTTATACCTTTTGTAGACGCTCTATCAATTTAACTTTCGACCCCATTTAGATCAATCAAAATTCACACTTTTACGACTCTTCTTGATTTTCAGTACACTTAATTCGAACACATACTGTTTCTAATAATACTTGTTACTAAAAACATACTACACCATTGTCCAATATGTTCGTTACTATGTCTGTTTCTTGTGTACATTTCATTTTCAGATCTCACTAATTTTGTACATATTAGGCCTATAGCCTACTTCATTACCCTAGCTAGCCTCCCTCGCTATACTCCTCACCTATTTTCATTATCTCTATCTATCTACTTAACTTCCTATTACACTCCTCTAATTCATTCAAAATTGACACTTTTATGACTCCGTTCTAGATTTTCAGTTCACTTAGACTACATCGAACACACACAGTTTCTACTAATACTTGTTACTAAAACATATCACACCATTGTCCAATATGTTCGTTATTCTGTCTGTTTCTTGTGTAGGCCTACATATCATTTTCAGATCTCACTAATTTTCTACATATTATACTTCGCTATATTTTCTCTGGATATGTTATGCGAGTATTTTCTTCGCTTTCATGGATTTGGCTATTGACGCCTACATAAACACAAACACCATCTCTTCCTACGTTTGCTGACGTCGCGCCTTGGTTTAAATTCTAAAATTTGTTTCGAGAACTTAAAGTCGCTTCAATGTAACTAATCTCTCAAGTACAAAATTTTTGCACACACTTGCTTTGTCTTGTATAACTCAATAGACTAAATATTTTAAAATCGTTCTATATTAGGTCTATTAAATTAAATTTGTAATATGGATAACATTGTGCTGAATACAAGTCCACTCAATACTCAAGCTCAAAGGAAGATAGTCGATTTCAATAGATTTCTTTATTTTATTTTTATTTAGCCTATTTTCTATTCTGGCAGAAATAGGCCTAAGGCCATGAGGACTTCTCTTCCACTGGGCCAGAAACAAAAAATAAGCTTGTACAATAGGACTACTGAAAGTTAATAATATCTAATAGGCCCTATAATAATAATGATAATAATAATAATAACACTTAGCCTACTTACTGGCTTTTAAGGAACCCGGAGGTTCATTGCCGCCCTCACATAAGCCCGCCATCGGTCCCTATCCTGAGCAAGACCAATCCAGTCTCTATCATCATAACCCATCTCCCTCAAATCCATTTTAATATTATCTTCCCATCTACGTCTCGGATAATAATAATAATAATAATAATAATAATAATCACCATCATCATCCGTGGCGCTACAGCCCATGAAGGGATCAAGGCCCTATAGGTTAGATAAAATAATAACAAACAATTCTTTAAAATCTTCATATCAAATAACCTTAGGCTATTTATATAGGCCTAAAATTAGTCCAATTTTGCAAGGAGAATTTGGTAATGAGGTTCACTTATTTTCATGTAATTGCGTTTTTCCTTTTGCATATGTCATTCAGTTCACATTTATTTAGGCCTAACTTATACTTTCTCGAACCAAATGCAAAAATTTACTGCTCATGCAGTGGTGGTATTCAGGATTAAAAACCGTATTAATTCTCACAGTGTCTGTTTCGTAGAATTTCAGTGAGACTCATTTTTTTTATTTTAATTTTTGCATAATTAAGTTATCTACAAATAGAATGAAAGCTACAGATTTTTAATCCAAGTTCCCCGCAATTCAAAACCGTAACAGATAACTACATAATTGAACAAATGTACTATTTGCTTAAAACCTGATTCCAGCTATGAAAGCGGTCAGTATTTGGAAAGATTTTAACAGATACAAAGTAGGCTTTATGGATCGAAAAATAGGACGCTTATTACCAATAAAACAAACAGATAACTGAAGTTATAGACTGAAACCAATTCGTAAATATATTTAAAACAATGAAGGATAAGTAGGTTAAGTTTTACAATAGCTGTCATAAGTTAGATAACATAGCCTATCCTGCTTTCAATGTAGGTCTATGGAAGTCGGAACGAAACATAAAAATATAGCTAAGTAGACTAAGTTGAGAGACATGAAATTTTAAGAAATGCAGAATATTGTAAAGGGAATGCGAAGTTGCACTGCAAGCCGGAAGGTCGCAGTGGGATCATGGATTTTCTCAATTGACCTAAATCTTCTGGTCACACTACGGCCCGGGAGTTTACTCAGCATCTAACAGAAATGAGTAGGCCTACGAGCCACACTTCCTTGGGGTAAAGGCTGCGGGAACGTAGAACTGACATCTCTATTAGCTGTTAATTTCATTTCTACAACAATTAATATAAAACCTATTAATATAAAACCAGAATTCGATTCATATATAATTCCTCAAGATGAAATAAACCTTAATATATTTCGGCTATTAGATGTTGATAACCGAGCAGTATTACCCATGAATACATTTATTCGAATCATTGTAACAGCAGCAGAAAAAAAAAGCCAAAACAGAAAAACCTATAGACAAAATACTTATTATCAAATGTCATTAATGCCGATTGTCTGTAAAGGTGGGAGAATTAACCTCCTGCCATCTGGGCTAATTAGGCCTGTTGATCTAATAGGACTGACTTCATCTTAGAATACTGCAAAATATCAGTAGATAAAAAAGCGTAGCTCTATAGAACATACGTAGGTGGTCAGTTATAGAGTAGAATTCCTCATTGTAGTCCTATTCCGATATAGCCTAGATTCCTAAGGCAGTAAGGGAAGAAAAGAGAAATAGGCCTATCAAAAAGTTTGCATTTCGATGGTATGAAACATAAATTACAAAAACAATGAACTAGTTACACATTTGCATCATGGTCTTTCTTTTTGTTAGAAATACACATAGACTACAAAGAAAGAGTAGCCTATAAGCCAAAGGGCGCATACGAATGGAGCACAATATACCTGAACAACCCTTATTTCTTATTGGGGTTGAGCATAAACAATCTGAAATCGTTCATTCGCGTTGAGAACAAAAAATTTGAAATCGTTCATTCCCGTTGAGCATAAACAATTTTACAATTTGAGAGGAATAAAAAATAGGTTGCAGCCGTCAAATTACTCTTCAAGGAACAATGTCTACACTGTTATTTGAGTGCATATAGATAACTTCAGTATGATTTAGATCTAGCCTATACTGACCCTGCTACATCGAAAATCTTAAGAACTCGACTTTCTCCAATGCAGAAACAAGACCTTTGCTATTCTGCCAATTTCTAAGAAATCGCAGCTAAACTAAAGGAAATGGAAAAACACGAACCGTAACTTGAACGTAAATCAAGCTACGAGTGCTTCCTCTTGAAGAGACGAGACAGTGAGGTGAATTATTAGTCTTTCGCAAGCTAATTGTATGCAGATATTTATGATAGACATGATCCCATAAATTTAACTAATAGCCTAATTCCTTAAAGAGGGTTTGCTAATAATTCATCTTCCTCCATCACTCTACCAATTACTTAGCCTAAGTTATAGACTATCTAAATAGCTCGTCGCTGTGAAGCACTGTAATTTACGAGATATCGTCCTCGGTGGTCTAGTGGTTATCATTCTGGCCACTGGGTGCGAGGTTCACGAGTTCAAATCCAGCCGAGAGCGATGGCTTTTAAAGGGCGATAAAATCCTTAGAATGGCTTCCTCTGTGAGGGAAGTAAAGCTGTGGGTCCTGCGTAGTAGATTTAGGGTATATCTGAATTTCAAACATTTGCAGCTGAAAGCGCCGTTAAATAAAGCAGATGCTGCTGCTGCTGCTCCTGTACTACAGGACAAGGGACCCGCCGAACTCCTCTAATTATGTTCCAATACTTACGCCTACGTATTGTTTACGAAAGACGAATGTCATTAGCCAAAAGAGGTTTAGAAGGAAATTACCATAACTTATTTTTAAGTAGGCTAATGGAGATCTTAAATTTTCAGTGGATTACGTTTGTGTCAACTATTGTTATAAGGGAATCATAAACGCCAATGACGACATAACCAAAGTGCCACGTAAGCATAACAACAGTGACAAATGAAAGCATTGCTAAGAAAGGTTTGGCAACATCGCCTACTTGAATTCGTCCATCACTGCTGTCATTTTATGAGACTGACCATATTTAAGTCTACGAAGAATTAAAACTGAATGGACCACATATACAAAATGAGTACCGTACCTTAAAATGAATTTACTACGTATACAAAATGAGTCCATAAAACGAATTTATCATGTATACAAAATGAGTGTATAAATGCAGGTTTATAAAGAATCAATCATGTATGCCTATACAAATTTGGTATTTAAAAAAAAAACGAATTGACAGTGAATATTTAAAATGAATCGTACGAAGTGAATAAAATGAAGTGATATGTAATGAACAGGCTATTCAAAACGAATTGAAATTTTAAAACGAAAATATACGTAATGAATATTTAAAATGAATTGACCCTGTAGTCTATTGTATATGCAGTGAGTATTTAAAACGAGCTGTGCGAAGTGAATATTTAAAACTAATTGACATGTTACCATAAAAGGTTAGTATTTAAAACTAATTGACTATGTATATGAAGTGAGTTTTGAAATTTTTTTCTTTATTTTAGTAGGTTATTTTACGACGCTTTATCAACATCTTAGGTTAGTTAGCGTCTGAATGAGATGAAAATGATAATGCCGATGAAATGAGTCCAGGGTCCAGCACCGAAAGTTACTCAGCGTTTGCTGATATTGGGTTGAGGGAAAATCTCGGAAAAAACCTCAACCAGATAACTTGCCCTGACCGGGAATCGAACCCGAGAGTTTTGAAATGAATTGACCACACTTAATGCGAAGTGAATTTTTAAAACAATTGTAGACCTACAATATAGGCTATGCGAAGGAATTGACAATTACTGTAACTTATGTGTAAAATGAATTTCCAAAAGAAATGACCATTTTATCCTCTGATTGAGGTTCTGGCTGATATATGTATAGCCTATATATTATCAGTCAGTACATCTCACTTGACGATATGTGTCAGAGGAAGAACAATTGTCTTTAATTATGCATCTGAAGTGTGACTAGTGTAATATAGGCATATAGCTTGTCGGCGATGTATGCAATGGAGGGGGGAAAAACTGGCCATCCTACCCCATTATCTCCTGGCCTAGTTGCCTCATAAGTGGTGCCTTCTTGGTATCACTTGTGAGGTTCAGACCTGTCTTCGGACAATGACCATCTGTGCAAAGTGAGTTTTCAAGACGAACTGATGGCGTATGTGCGGTGACTTTTTAAAACGAACTGACCTTAATGTATAAGTAGTCTGTTAACTGCTGTAAGAAGGATGTTATACAATTAAGACAAAAAACTAAAATTAATGTTTATAGTTACAACGTTAAGAACATTTTATATGGAGTTTAAAAGAGCTTTCAGACATCTTGAGATAAATATACATGTGATACGCGCAAGTTTCTTTCTGCCATCCAGTGATGACGCAATTCCATTAAAGGATATAAAACACATATAAATATTCTCTAGTCTTTTCTCGTCTGCTTTTTCTGACTTCTTGGAAAGGATAGAATTCCTCAGAGACGCCATTAAGAATCATGAATTTTTATACACGTGGTTTGATCTTCAAGTTTTCATGAAACATCTTCATAATTTTTCTGATCATAAAGTTATTTTCTTTCACCAGAATTTCG
Organism: Periplaneta americana; assembly: GCF_040183065.1. NCBI lineage: Eukaryota > Metazoa > Arthropoda > Insecta > Blattodea > Blattidae > Periplaneta > Periplaneta americana. Next base: position 160,415,624 of record NC_091117.1, read on the forward strand.
AACTGATGGATTTCGAAACAATTAACATTCTTGATATTCTCCACAGAATATCTATTGAGTCATAGGCTTGTTCTTTTTCTAACATTTCATTTATTTTCTACGACGCCATTTTTATTTTATTCTTAGCCATAAAAATAAAATGTTCCTCCAAACATTATCCTGTTTTAGGATGCTCCCTGTTATTATTACTAATTATTAGTATTATTAATTTATTATTAATTGTATTTTTATTAATTGTGTTTATTATTAATTGTCATTATTAAGTGTAATTAGTTACCATTGCCACCGGGTATATACCCATTTGCAGTGTGAATAAATAGGCTACATACATACATATATACATACATACATACATACATAATCACCAAAATCAGATAGAGATAAAAAGTCGTTTTTTTCCTCCTCTTTTATAGACCTCTACACTTTTATGACCTAAGAAAAGTGTAGGCCTACTACTTTTCTCTTCTTTTCTCCCTAGGCCCTATATTTTTTTCATTTCGTTCTTTATATATTTCTTATTTTCTATATCTTCTTCTTTGTTCCAATTTCTCAATTTTTTTTTTCGTTAAAATTAGACCTGAGAAAAAATGATCTTCCCCTCTTTAATTCTAGTGTGGGTTAGGCGTTAGATCTGCAGCTCTCACTACTTGATTTTTACTCCACTCATGTTTTCCTCTTTTCAACTTTATTTGTTTTCCTTTTTCTATTTCATTCCCTGCTTATTTTTTGTCCGAATTACGAAAGGACCTCCCTATCTTCTGCGCAGAAATCTAATGATCTGCAGACATTTCGATAGATTCTGAGGTCTCGTGAAGGTTGGACTCGCTCAACTTGCGACAAAGAGGTCGGCAACGCGGTGCCTGGCAATACCTGGTCCACGGGCATCATTAATCTCTTTCCCTTATGATCACGTGTGCTGCATTGTGCAATAAACAACTCATGGATGGAAATCTCGTGTTAGCGAGGGTGGACCCCCCCCCCCGCCGCGTGTGCAGATGTGAGCACTCTCACAGTAAAACAATGTGCACACAAATCTCAGGTCGTCACAATACGATAGAATCCGAGCGGGGACAATATGCTCTGAGTCGCCTAAAAGTAGTCCACTTGCCGAACTTGTCACAGAATATCACGTGACATTAACCAAAGTCTTGTAACTTCATGTAATGTTGTAATCTGCCCGCTTATAAAAGTTTTTACTAAAGAAACTGTTAAAAGAACTGCGATATGAACGTAACTGTTAAGGGCAGAATACTGGCAGGTAACAGAGCATACTTTGCGAATGTTACATTGCTTAGTAGTCTGCTAATTATGAGAAAAACCAAACTATACATAGCCTATACCACACTTTAGTTCGACCGATAATAACATATGGATCTGAGACATGGACACTAACTAAAGTAGAAGAAGATCTCCTACGGTGTTTCGAGAGAAAAATTCTAAGAAGAATACCTATGCGGACTAGTACAGGGACATCATTTTATTTTTACTTCAATTTTTATTGTACCTGAGTTTTTTAATGTACTTCACTCCCACCCCCTCTACTAGTACACTTCCAACCGCTCTCCATACAGAACCGAGGCCGCGTATGCAGTACTGAGTTAATGAGTATAGTACTTTCCAGAAATACGTTCGCGTTTTCCAGTGACGAAAGAGCTTTCAATATTGAATCCTATTTTCGCACAGGTACTGTTGTTCGTTTGCCTACGTCGCATCCCGGTTTCCCTCACCCGCTTCAGTTCGTCCGTCTGTAAAGTCTAGTAGCTGGGCTGTCTTAGCTCTTTTCTGAAAACATTCATTTCTGTTAGGAATTGGACGTCTACGTAATATTATACAAGTGTTTAAAATAACTTAAATAAAAGGGCCTCGTTAAGTAATTAACTGTCACGTGATTTCCCCCCTTTTCTACGACCCTGCAACAAAACCACTTGAAAGGACAGTAGATAGCATTTCTGAGTCATTTTATCTTTTCGGATCGGGCAGAAGTGAAGATTAAATTTACAGTACGTAAGGTACTCTTTTATAGAGTAGGTATAGAATTATTTCAACATGAGTTACTCGTACGAAGGACGAAACTGGTAATTGGAATTAGGTACAATAGTCTATAGTGCGATAATATGCACAAAAGAACTGACGCCTGTATCGAAATGAACGGCCACCATTTAAAAAAAATGTGTTTAAATATCCATATTATGATTATTTTTCAATTTAACTTCATTCTCTATATTGTACGCTAATGTGCTGTAACAGTACAATATACACTGCATAATTAATACGTCCGAATGGATAGCTCAATTCGTGAGTAAAAACACTAAGTGTTAATACGGTACTGTATTTTGATTAAACAAAAACCTAATGAAAATTATCGAACTCAAAATTGCGATATTTCCTAGTTTACATAAATGGATGAACTACTTTTCTTCCCTCCTATACCTAGTAAAGTGATTTGTATTTTACGGCAGTATCATCGAACTCCAGTCTTGGAAGGGGGAGCAAGCGGTGTTTCCGGTTCTAGACCTTTAATCCAGAGATATAGTCAGGTTAATATTAAAAATGTTAGTAAAAATAAAATGATGTCCCTGTACATGAAAACAACGAATGGCGGATACGTTATAATGAAGAAATCAATCAGCTGATTGGAGGACAAGATATTGTTAAATTTATAAAATCCCAGAGGTTGAGATGAGTGGGTGAACTGTTTCCAGGGATTGAAAATGAAATGGACATAGATTTTTCTTTATAATATTTGTCTTAATTAATCAAAGTAGCCACAGGCGTAGCTCAGTCGGCTAAGGCGCTTGCCTGCCGATCCGAAGTTTGGTTCGGGCGTGGGTTCGATTCCCGCTTGGGCTGATTACACGGTTGGGTTTTTCCGAGGTTTTCCCCAATCATAAGGCAAATGTCAGGCAATCTATGGCGAATCCTCGGCCTCATCTCGTCAAGTATCATCTCACTACAGTATTACCAATTCCATCGACGCTAAATAACCTCGTAGTTGATACAGCGTCGTTAAATAACAAAGTAAAAAAATAATCAAAAGTGGTGGGTATCAGCTGTTGCCAAGGGTTGAGAACGGAGTAATGACACGGAATATTTGTCTTAATAAACAATGAATTGCCAACGATTAGAACGGAGGGTACAGACATGAAATTTTCTTTATGTTTGTCTTAATTACTACTCAATGAAGTAGGCCTATATCAACTGTTGGCAAGGGCTGAGAATGGAGTAATGGCAAGTACAGATATAGAATTTTCCTTATATTTATCTTAATAAGTTAAATAAAGGATAGAATCTTACTGTCTTCCTCCGGCGAGTTTAGCGCTGGGACCTGAGGTATTCTTACCATCGGTGCGGGGGGGTTGCAGGTAGATTCTTTTGTGGCCACAGCCAAGCCGAGCCGAGCGGAGTGGGAAGTACTTATTAATCGTCCAAAAATATGCAGTCTTCAGTCTTCTCCCTGATGTTAGCTATGTTAATATTATATGAATTACTCATTAAATATTTCACCGTTACAAGTCATTTTTAAGGAAACATGCTGTGGAAAATTTTTGGTTTTATTTATTCTATTTGAATTTTAGAATATGTGATTGGTATCGTGAAAAACAGATTCCTATAATATCATACGAAAATCATTTGTTGGTGATATCTTAAAATACAAAATCAAGTAGTTATACTTCTCAAGTGAGTTCAGCAGTACAGTATATTTAAATTGATTACTTTACAAATTTAATTTAATTCTACTAATCACTAAGTTATATAGTATGATTCTTCTTTTCATTTATATTATTGTAGTTGTATTATGATTTTTCTTTTTATTTATTTTATTGTGTTTGTATTTCTGGTGGTGTGATGGCCTTAACTGCACCAAAATAAATAATAAATAAGTAGTAAATAAATAAATGAATAATAAATAAATAAATAAAATTTTCTACAATACTTTCCTTCTCTGAACACGTAAGTATGAATGGTTGTATCTCTATCTCGCCAAAAATACGTTAGAAAACTAATAAGCATACTGCTCTCGTAAATTGGGCGAATGTTTTCAGTATGATTGTACTTCCTTCTAGACTGCCGCTGCCACTGTCCCCTCCCACTCCAGTACCGCGCTAGACTAATCGGAACCTCATTCCTCTCAGCACTAAACTCCTCAGAGGATGACAGTAGATACCCGTGCAAAATATAATTACTATACTGGTGAGATGAAACCCGCTCTTCGATTTTTTCCGCCTGAAACTCCACAATTCTATTCCGGATTTGAATCCACGATACGAAGGTCTAGCGACAAGCATGGTGACCATTAGATGAACGATGACAGGGCTATCTTGCATTTCGAAAAAACCTCTCGCATATGATATGCAGCAGACATAAGCAGATCCTGGGAGCAACTAATGAGTGAAGTGTCTTGTTGGACTTGGCGTAATTGAGATATCATCATTCCATTCCTGACTAAGGACATCCAGTCGCGATCTCCGTTCTGAAACGAAGTCACGTTACGACCTCGTTATCTGGAAGACAATCAGACTCCGGTAATTGGAGACGTAAGTTGTGGAAACTAAACTATGGCGGATCGGAATGCGCTCAGATGAGTGTCGTTCCAAATCTGTAAACGCACAGACAACTCCATTACAGGAGACTGGATCGCATCGGGTAATAAAGAATAGAGAGGGAAGGGGGAAAGAAATGCGATACCGCTCCCTACGTCGACCATACACATGCAATTATTTACCGTACAAAGCAACGGGCGTGGAATTAGAAAACACCGGATTAAATTCTCTGCTGTCATTGATTTGATGCGAGTGGAGGCCGTCCTGACAAAGAGGAAGAGGGGAGAATGCAATACAAATACAAAATACGTCCCTGGGGGTTAATTAGATCAATCTAATTTTCAGAAGATTTATACCTGCGTGAATTCTTTGCTTCTAAACGTTGTACCAATGCAACCAGAAATTCAAAATTGTTATTAAATCACATATATTTCTGCAAATGTGAGTACAATAAATAATACGATAGTTCTCAATGGGGGAATAATGGTAAATTATTCAGAAGTTATCTGAATTAGATTTTTACTAATTTATAATACATGTTGGAAAATGTTCAGCTAAGCCTCGTGTTAATAACATATATCAACATATGATTGATTATTTATTCCGTGAATATGGCTTAAGCAATGAATTAGTAGTAGTATTTATTTATTTCACCTGGTAGAGATAAGGCCGACACGCCTTCTCTGTCCCTCTACCAGGAGATTCCAACTATAATATGAACAATAAATTACAATTAGTATTAAATTTATAATTACAATTACAAATAACATTACAATTAGTATTAAAGTTACAATTACAATTACAATAAAAATCAAAGTACGAAAAGATTACCTGAATAATTAAAGCTAGATAATTTATCATAGAGAAACAAAGAATATTTTATATTTACTGAATTACAAATTGAATCTAGAATAAAAAAATTGTATAGTGATGAAATTACTGAATATTGAAATATTTTGTGATAGATTAAAGGAACTATTTACAAGAAATCAATTACTGACCAAGTGCCTAGTAAGTTTTCGTTTGAATTCAATTTTATTTCGACAGTCCCTGATGCTAGCAGATAGCGAATTCCAGAGTCTTGGCAGGGCTATTGTGAAAGAAGATGAGTATGAGGAGGTGCGATGGGATGGTATTGTTAGTAAGTATTGTTTCATGATGAGAGCGTGTGTTCAGATTATGGTGGGAAGAAAGGTAAGTGAAGCGAGACGACAGGTACGAAGGGAATAGAAGAGTTCAAGATTTCGAAGAGAAAGAGAAGTGAATGTAAATTTCTTTTCTTATCTAGTTTAAGCCAACCTATTACTTCCAGGGATGGGGTAATATGATCATATTTACGAACATTGCTTACAAAACGTACACACAAATTATGAGCACGTTGAAGTTTCATTTTGTTGTCGCTGGAGAGGTCAGTCAGTAAAATGTCCGCATAGTCGAAATAGGAAATACAATTACATATGAAAGAGAACTATTGATGTATTACATCCTATTTTATCTTGATACTAACGTTTTCACCCCTAGTGGGGCATCTTCAGGTACAAGATAGAAGTATCATCTAAAATCAATAATAAACAAGTTTTACATTTGAAAATCCCATGACTAGAATAAAATATGACATGGTGACAATATTATCCATACGAACATTAAATGTCCTGTCAAAATGTTAAAAACAAATTTAATTTAAAGTAGATCCCCTTGTTTGGATATCTCAAATATATTGTTGCCAATAAGGTTATGATCACAATAAAATCAATAAAAATACTAAAAATATACAGAATTAAAACCTAGTATTATTAAATGTAGAGTCATAAAAGCGTGTATAACTAATTTCATGGCGCGAGTGGAATTCTCGTTAAATGTTCAATGCTCTCGTATCTGAAAACAAACATGTCACCATGTGGTATTTTATTCTAATCATGGCATTTTCAAATGTAAAACTTGTTTGCAATTGATTTTAGATTATACTTATATCTTGTACCTGAAGTGCCCCAGTAGGGGCGAAAATGTTAGTATCAAGATAAAATAGGATGTAATACATCAATAGTTTTCTTTCATATGTAATTTATTGCTTAAGCCATATTGACGGAATAAATAATCAATCATATGTTATTAGATTTTTACTATTGATGTTAAAAATAAAATTAAGTTATATAATAAAACACTCCATAACGTATTCAAAGTTGATGTACCTTTTTCTTCGGGTTAAAGAACACGGTGAAAGCAAGAAAGGTATCGTACACCAGGGATGTCAAGGTTAGAGCACGTGAAAGACTCTACGTGCTACCAAGCGCTCACGGGTTCCAATTAATCTATTCTGCAGGCAGTATCGGTGAACAAGACGAGGTGAGAAAAATGACCTTTATTAGCCTACCACTGCAAACTGAATTAAACTGCTCTTCAGTAATAGATAATGCGATACGCTCATACAAGAAAACAAGAAATAAAAACATGTTTTGCAGCATGTACCTCTCTAATAAATGCAATTAATTATAAAATAGTAGGATATAACAAATAATAAACATGGCTTCTCTTTAACTTAAAAAGTTTTACGTAATGAGGCCTATAATAATTAGCTTAATTATTGTTATTAACTGTTACATAATCCTGTACTACTTATATGAGCATCATCACACTTATAGAAACAAATTTAAATTCCTGACTTCTCGCGTAATTCAGAAGTGCTTTTTCTGATTGTTTCCGACACCAGCCTGCTTATGCACAGTGAAATGTTTCTTGCAGCAAAATAATTTCTAATGGAAGACCTGAATTGGCTAACATTCCAAGTCCATTGAAGTAAATTTTCCAGGATCGCAAGTATAGGCTTGCATTATGAGTATTGAAATAAATATTTGTATGATCCAAAAACACAAGCTTAGAGTCGAACTTGGGATATTCTTTTTTACAGCCTATGTAAAACACAACTTGCTAGGTAAAAAGTCGAATTTAGTAAATTTTGGACTTGGAATGTTTGTCAATTCAGGTATTCAATTGTAACTGTGTTGGTACATTTTCTGGGTTTGATGAGTAAGGATCACAAGACAAATCCAACTTGGGCTGGAGCAGGTCAATATCTTTAAATTGTCTATGGAACTCTTCCCAGAGATTTTTTAAAACACTGCCGTATCTTACACTGTTGAGCAGGAGTTCAATGACTGAAGGCATTGGAATTATAAAAATTGTGCTGTGAGATATGCGACATCCACAATGTAATCTTCATCTGGAAGCTTTTAACAATATCTGTCGACACAAATTAATTGATTTTTTCCTTGCGATCTCAAATTCAAAACGTTCAGGTGCTCGAATATATCCTTGAGAAAGTTAAGTTTCTTGATCCATATAGTCAACTAGTTCTTGACTGTCTCTATTTTTCTATTATGAATTCTGATAAATATTCACCCAATTCAAAATACCTGGACAGAACATTTTCTTGGCTTAACCAAAGGATATCGCAATGGTAAGAAGCATCGTCAAACTGACAATTTATGTACGAAAATCTGGACAATTTATAGACACAACTGGTAACTGACATGTAACGAGTCTGCGCCATTAGCAGCACACACTTTTGTTTGTACTTTATTCTGCAAACATAAATACAATGCTGTGACGAAGAATCTCTACTATACATCTTCACATACATTTACTACTATTTAATGTCAATGAAAACAAACTAATTTGAATATTATATCATTCTGTAATTTCAAACGTTCGACACTGATTGTTTTTATAACTAAATAATTTCCACAAATCAACAAGGAGCATCACCACATCTTTCACTTACATAGATAAGAAGTCAAGAGTCTAGTCAACCTGAAACTTATTTTATAACTTCTCCGTCAATGTGTAATGTACAATCCTTTGTGTTCACCGGTGACTTGTACCTGCGTGCCTTACGTGCTCTGATCAGCACATAGGGGCTGTGAGCACGTTTGCGCTCTCTTTGACATCACTGCCTTAGCTTATATCTAATGCTCAGAGGTTGGAGGGACGATGGGTACTGAAAAAAAGGATCTTTCACAAAAAAAAAAAAATAAATAAATAAATAAATAAATAAATAAATAAATTCACAGAACCAAAGCTTTCAAAAACTAGAATGGTGGCGAGTAATAGAGGCAATTTTCCTATCAACAAGCACATCAAACAAGAAACTCAACCACAGGTGTCCTTTATAGGTCTACTTACATTCCGCGCACAGTGTAGAAGTCTGTCTTGGTTTATGTAACAGCGTCTGCCAACTGACTGTGAGACAATAATGATATCGTAAGCTTATAGGGGTAGTATAGTAAAGTTTTGTTCACCATGTGTAACAATAGCCTACTACTCAGTACACTGTGGGTTTTACATTTGTTTCATGACTAATCATTTATCTTACTGTTTTACTGTGAAGTAATTTTCGAAAACATAATTTCCAACATGGTTTTTGATTGGCCGAAGTTTCCTTTATATGGTTCGTCCTCGGTCCTGGCTGGTCCGGATAATCGAGACTAAAAGGAGTCTATTTAATTAGGAACATCAGAAATTTTCACCTTGATAGAAGTCAAAATATCAAAGAACTCGAATTTATAACATAACATATTATATTTTAGTTACGCTGTTTGAGTTGTAAAGCCTTGGTTTTTTTGAACCGATGCATGCGAGATCCGAGGTGCGAGGCCCGCGTCACAAAAATCCGGACTATACGAGAGATAGTGAGTGGTTTCTATAACTGCGAAGACCTCGCATCTCGCAGTTATAGAAACCACTCACTATCTCTCGTATAGTCCATTTGTGCGGGGCGGGCCTCGCATCTCGCACGTCGCATGCATCGGTTCAGAAAAACCAAGGTTTAAGCGCATTTTAGACTTTTTAAGCTGCAAGGGACAAATACAGAATTGAGTTTTTTGAAATATGTTTGGGCTACTACATTTCGGGATCTTCTCCCAAGATACAGTAGGGCACTCACTGAAAACGAAACGTAGATTTGAATATACAGTATATATAAAATTCAGACTGTGTCTCAACCGTGACATACGTCATGGGTAGCGTTTCTTTCCTATTTTGAAACGTCTGAAAACTCGCATACGAATAATTACTACCGAGAAAAAACAAAAGAAAAGACAAACAGTGGAGAAGAGAGCCACCCTTCGCATCGCCAAGGGAGCTGATGAGATTGCATGACTCGGGGCTGTTGTGTCAGCGAGGGAGGATAATGTACCGTAATACATCCCCGCAGGCATGGGGATGCACACTAATTGACAAGGGGGTGCTTCACACCAGGGTCATTCATTTTATAACAAAGAGTGTATGCTGTAAATATGATAGCTACACGTGCTCTCCTCACAATGGGGTGGAATATGTCAGGAGAGAGATGGTAGCTTAATGCTCTTTTTTCTGGAGTTGGTGGTGATGGGAATACAATTCAATGGGACACAGTAGCACAAGTGCTTTCACTGAATCTGTTCCAAGAGGGGTGTGAGGGAGGCTGTTGAAGAGATGTTTCCAATGACAGCAAACAGATCACAAGCTTTCAGGCTACAGGGAGCCTCTTCTTTTCAAGAGCGATTGCAAGAAATTCTATGTCAAAGCATATGTCTACTATAGTGACAGTCACACATGAAAGAGAATGGGATTAGAACACTTCTGCTTATATACTATCACATTATATTGAAAAGATACCAGCCATTTTTTTCCTTTAAAAGAATGACTGCAAAAAAAAAAAAAACAGGAGAAAGATACTTCAGTGACCGTCAAGCGTGAAGATGACCATACTGGAATAAATTTGAAAGTCATATTGAGGTATTGAGGTTAAAATTTCAGATAAATTGGAGTTTATATAATAATAATAATAATAATAATAATAATAATAATAATAATAATAATAATAATAATAATATCCTTGTATAGTTTTCGTCTACAACTTATAAATTAACACAGAAAGAATTTTCTGTTATTTCACATTACAAGGTTATAATTCCACTAACTGTTCCCGGGGCCGGGTATCGATCCCGGGACCCTTCGCTTAGCGCACGAATGCTCTGCCGACTGAGCTACCCCAGGAACTATACACGACACCGTCACAATTTTTACTTTATATCCACACAACTCAAATGGGCTGACAAGACGCCAGAACCCAACTTTGAGTGCACACAAATTCTGTGTGACTTAAATTGTGGCTTCCTGTTAACGTACCTCCAGTAACGAATATATTATGCATGGGGTAATATAGGGGTAGCTCAGTTGGCAGAGCATTCGTGCGCTAAGCAAAGGGCCCGGGGTCGATACCCGACCCCGGAACAATTTTTCCTTTAAATTATTCAAACCTGCTTTACAGGGAGCTACTACCTGAAAGCCAGATTTGCATAATTTCACTAATATTTTCGATTTATTTTTAAATCATCATCAGGTGGAGAGACATATATTGACAAATTGAGCATAGGTGAAATACAAGAAGAAACATATGTGCTTATTATGAACTAAATTAAAAACACGCATAAAACCAATTTAAAATGACATAAGCTTATTGTATTTTACCTATGCTCAGTTTGTCAATTTATGTCTCCCCACCTGAAGATGATATTTAAAAAATCGAAAATATTAGCGGAATCATAACCTTGTAATGTGAAATAACAGAAAATTGTTTCTGTATTAATTGATAAGTTGTAGACGGAAGTTATAAAATAATTATTATTATACATACTGGAATAGTTTTTAAGCTGATTATTTAACGACGCTGTATCAACTACTAGATTTTTTAGCGTCGATGGGATTGGTGATAGCAAAACGGTATTGACGAGATGAAGCCAAGGATTTGCCATAAATTACCTGGCACTCTTCTTACGGTTGGAGAAACTCGAAAAAAAAAACAGATAAACAGCCTGAGAGGAAATCGAACCCATGTCCAAACGTAACTCTGGATCAACAGGCAAATGAACCTGGATTTGGAATACTTATGCAAATATGAATTCATAACATTCTGAGAAACAAGTTATTTTGAAAAGCAATTCCCATTATAGCACATGAAGACGACCCGAATTAGCTCACTTATGCGCATATAATTTCGACAAACCAATCAGCTCTTCCACTTTTCAATAGTAATTGCAAGAAATGTCACATAAAAACGGTACAACAGTGATAGTCATCTACGAAAAGCTCCTGTTTAGAATACTGCTGCGCACATATGATCACATGATTTTGTGAAGCAGTCTATAGGTATCATATTAGGCATATATACTAATAGTAATAAACAATCAATTACTTATGTCCTTTAATATGGCGATTTAAAAAATAAACAGTGACAAAATACTATAAAGACTTTAATAATTTCAAGGGAAAAATTGTTCCGGGGCCGGGTATTAATCCCGGGATCCTTCATTTGGCGCACGAATGCTCTATTGACTGAGCTACTCGAAGAACTATACACGACACACCGGGAGATTCTACCTGAAAGCCAGATTTGTATACTAAAAAGACTTTGATTGTATGAGCTGAATTGGAACAGGTCATCAAATATGAAATCACATGATTTGAGAAGTAGTCAACTCCTTCCTTTTTCTTCTCTCTCTCTCTCTCTCTCTCTCTCTCTCTCTCTCTCTTTTGAATAGCAATTCCAAGAAACCGTACACGATGACAGTATAGTAACCGTCAGATATGAAGGCAATCCGGATTGGATCACTTCTGCGCACATATAACCACATGATCTTCAGAGCAAATGAGCCCTTCCTTTTTTGCAAGAAAACTCACTTCAAAATTTACTCTTGTAATTTGTATCCAGAATTTTGAGAAAATATTGCAACGAAAATTTAGTTCCATTTTAATATAGCTTTAATACAACCAATGGATTTGTAATCAAATGGCCAATAAACAGCCAGATAAAAAAAAAAAACATTTGGATAGGCTATACCTATGTCTCCCTTTTCCTTCATACAGTTAAATAATTAAAATGTTACGGTACACAACGGTTATGTCATAGCCTACGTTTGAGTTCATGTGAAAGTCACAATCGTGAGTTCGAGATCCGCGTAGGACACGAACGTTTTTCCACTGCTAATGTGGTGCCTTTGTTAACTTTTGGGGGAGACCCGACTTCGTGCTCACTTCGTATCACAATTGTCCCTCGTGTGTATATTTACTGTTTGATTGAAAAAAAGCACAAAAGGACTTTGAGCAAACCCCGACAGGGATATCAGAACCCTCCACAAATACTCAAGAATATACTCTATAAAACAAGCTTGTATGGCTCGAACGTTGCGAAATACAATAACGATTTTTCTCCGTTGGATAAACTGTTTGCATCTCTCAGCCGTCACTAAGCCCCGCTGACTGTAAGCTGCCCCGATTGTTGTTGAGGCGCACAAAAAAAAGTGGACAAGTGAAGTAAACGCAAGTAACATGAGCGCAGAAGAGGATTAGCGACGAGGGGTTCCACTCGTAGATTACATCGGCGTCTTTCAGAGAGCATCAGCGGGCGGAGAATGAGCAACTGGACCTCTCGGAGCAACAAGGAGTCAAGTCGCAGGATGGAATCGTGCAAAATGTTCACTTCTACGTCTCTTTCTTTCTCTTTACGTTTCCGTTCCTTCGACATCTTCCCCCTGTATTTCTTTCTCAAATTGAATCAGGAATTTGCAAAAGGGACTAAGTCCGAAAAAGTAAATTTTAAGAAAACAACAAAAAAACCTTTTTGTATGGATCTGGTTGTATGACAGTCCAAGCATGTTGGTACACAATTTAAATGTGTACATTCTATAGAACTTGGTTCCTTTTAATGCTGACATCCAAGAAGAGTGTATGGAGAGCCAGAAACGGGTTTAAACTCAGTCTGCAAAAAATATGGACTTGGTCCCTTTTGCAAATTCCTGATTCAATTACTATTTCATTACAACCTTAATTCAAATGTAGTAAGATAAGTAATTAGCGTGGCTGCTGGCGGGTATGTTTCCTTTCTCTCCCTTCTGCACGACGGTGCATATTCAGATACACTTCTTACCCGCTACCCATTTCAGCGAGTGCTCACGACTACTGGACTGAATGATCCAATTCTCGAAGAAATAGACGACGACGATGATAATATTTAAAATCGAAAACAAAGAATTTTAAAATTAGAACTGCAAACGAGAAATATATATGCCTATTGTCACTCAGTCTAAATAATTTTAAAATGTGAAGTATCAGAATAAAAACTGAAAGATTTAAGTATATTTCAAATAAGTGTCTCAATAAATATTCATAGGAAAAACAAAATATTTCACACATAGGATGATAAAATAGATAAAGGATATTACACATATCACATTACAACCACTCAAAAGAGTTATGGCACAGATAGCTTGAGTAGTTGAGAAAGAGCGCCATATCTTACTCAGAACACGAGTACGCCGGACAGGAAGGCAGTAAGTAATATTCTCTAATGCGAACCTTCAGTGAGTTTAACTACGTACTTCTGCATTTTTCTACTTTGTACTGCTAGGAAAGTTTCTCGCATAGTACTTTTCAAATTTCATCATCATCATCATCATCATCATCATCATCATTATCATCATCAACGTATTAGGCCCGATGGGCTCATAATTTCCTGCGGCGTATTGGCAATTTCGTCATAAGAACATATACCTCAAAATTTAATAAGAAAGTATGATAATATTGAGGTTATCGATGTAGATGTGCTTTGTAGGTAAAACTGTCAAAAAGTGACCGCACTCGTGAACAGCGAATATTTTGTAAGTCCACTTCGGATAACGGTGATGTCACATGATGCTTGCGCTTATAGAAGCAGTTTCGGAACTAGGATGTTTAAGCAGGAGTTATTCACATCAGCGTCTCGTAGAGCAGCGGTAATGTGTTCGCTTGATGATTCATACGTTGTGAGTGCGAGTCATGTTCAAGTTATTTTATTTTGTTATAGTTCTTCAGCGATATAAATAATATTCAAGTTACCATTTATATTCTGTTATCGTTCTTTAGCATTATAAATAATATTCAAGTTATCATCTATATTGTTATCGTTCTTTAGCGATATAAATAATATTCGAGTTATCATTTATATTCTGTTACCGTTCTTTAGCGTTATAAATAACATTCAAGGTAACAGTTGATTTCGTTATCGTTCTCTAGCGATATAAATAACATTTAAGTTATAATTTATATTCTGTTATCTTTCTTTAGTGATATAAATAATATGCAAGTTATCATTTATATTTTATCGCTTTTTAGCGTTATAAATAATATTTAAGTTATAATTTTATTTTCTTATCGTTCTTTAACGATATAAATAATATTCAAGTTATCATTTATATTCTGTTATCGTTCTTTAGCGTTACAAATAATATTAAAGTTATCATTTTATTTTTTATCGTTATTTACCGATATAAGTAATATTAAAGTTATCATTTATATTCTGTTATCGTTCTTTAGCGATAGAAATTTAATATTAGATTTGAAACACTACAATTGCATAATACTAGTGTTAGTTTTTTCGTCTTATACTGTATTATTACATTATATTATCCTGTAACACAATAAAATGAAATGGAGTGACGAAGAGACACATGAGATGTTGACATCTAAATGCCGACGTTCTTCCGACTGAGCTAAGGGGGTACAACTGAAGAAGCATATGCGGAAAAATTGTCCCAATCCCCCTCCAAGATGTCCTGATGATTTGTGGAAGCTCGTCCAGGATGCCTGGGATGCTGTGACTGAGAACTGAAAAGACTAGTCGATTCCATGCCCACTCGACTGCAAGATGTGCTCGAGGTGGGACGAAGATGAACTAAATATTGAATCGTGGCTTTTTGTTTTGTGTTTTGAACTATTAATTGTTTGAATTTTCTAATACAGTCGCCAGTAAGTTTGTTTTATGTCACGAAAGATATTTTTGTTGAGAATAAAATCTTTCTTTCTTTTCATTTGCAGCCATCATGTCATAATAAATAATAATAAAGTCATGAAATAATACTTTCATGAACCTGATGTTAATTACTAAAGCAGTCATAAAAGAGACAGGAGCAATTATATTTTCTCTCTCTTTAAAAAAACATAAAACGCACTAGGTATTTGAACGCAGGACCTCACGAATACCAGCACAAAACACTACTACGCTACAACATTAACACGGAGAAGGCTTTAATTATAACTGTAGATATCAGGCAACGTAGTCCAACAACATGTAACATCACCTATCTCCGAATTGTAGCGGAGATACCAGAAGGAAACTTTGCTTCTAGAGAGCGCCTACTTTTTCTTTTGACAGCTGTACATAAGGAGAAGATTTTATTGCTAACTATTAATTGAGTCGGTCGGCATCTATCAATATGAAATGCGACTAGTTCCATATTTCGTTCATAAAAAATATTAATCCTTCATTTTGTAATATCCAGCAGTAATTCTTAAACATTTCGTTTCATTGGTTACTATTATTATTATTATTATTATTATTATTATTATTATTATTATTATTATTTGCTTTCATATGCAGTTTTCGTTATCACACCAACGTATTGGTCATCGTACGATGCTGTAGGCTTTAATTCTTGTCTTGTGAACTAAAAAGTGCTTGAATTTAATTAATGTTTCCATTGGTCTATTATAATTTATAATTTTTTTCGGGCACGTAAAATTCCTTTTTATAACCAACGAAATAATATAAATACAATATTTGAATTTAGATAATTATACTAATACATAGTATATTAGGCTACTAAAAGCGTTTAATTTGTTTAATGCCATGCCTTCCTTTTGAAAGTAGAAATTTCCACATTTCTCTGTCAAAAACTGACGAAGACATACAGATCGTTAAACATAATTGTTCGAGTCTAGGCCTACAATAAATGCTGTATCTATTGCAAATAGCAGCACATCTAACTTTTAATTTATTTTAATATAAATTCCTTCATGGTGTCTTTGTTTCCACTCTCCTTAAACCTGCGTCATTAAAATATATAGCTAATCTCAGTATCTCACAACTATACTGCTTCCGATAATGTCTGACAGGCGAAGTAATTATTGCCGGCAAAGGAGGAGAGAGGGATACTTGCTAATCAACCAATGACAGAGGACACATTCCAGGTTTATCTTTAAGATGGACGGTCTGAAACGTTCTACTTCCGCCCAAATTCAAGGTAAACCTGGAACGTGATCTCTGCCATTGGTTGATTAGCAATTATCCCTCTCCTCTCCTTTGCCGGCAATATTTACTTCTCCTGTCAGACATTATTGAACGCAATATAGTTCAGAGATTTATATTCTTTCAGTCTTGTATCCTTCCAACTAAAATTTGTTTTTCTTTTCTGTTAAGCATATTACTAAAAGCGTTTATTTGCTTATGCCATTACTTTCTTTTGGAAGTAGAAATATGCACATATTTCTCTGCCAAAAACTGACATGGACATAAAGATCGTTATACATAATTTTTTGAGTCTACAAGAAGTGCAAGTACGTTGCAGCTGCATGGTCCAAAAGGCGTCATGCCTTTACACTAGCGATATGGAATGAACTCTGGATCGAATCATTATGGAGAAAATTGTCTCATGAAATTTAATCTTGACTAGTATAGGTCTAATGGCCTTGAAACCGGTGCCAACCCAGAACTGTAATGCATCTGGGGAGCTACAGTGAGTAGCGAATCCGTTTTCATAAGCTAGTTATAACAACCGGATGGGTGGGAGATCAACATGCTCATCACGGATTATCCACTACTGGTTGGATGATCGTTCATCACTGCTGAGATGTGAACTCGAGATCAGCAGTCGGTTGCTCGGACGTGCAGTTCCATGGGCTGTCGCGTCCCCGGACTTCATTATATAGGTCTAGGCCTACACAAAATGTTTAATGTTTCTGGAAATAGGGCTATTATTTTCACCTTAATGTAACATTCTGTAATAAAAATTAATTAATGTCAGTCCAAGACTGTAAGGTAGTAAATCCACCCTGGACTAGCTTTTGTTGAAAATTTAGCAAAGCGGAATGTACAAGTTTATATCATAAATAAATTTAAAAAAAGGAATAAACTTTATTCTCCTCTAAACTGAAGCTTTCAGATAATAATAAATTGAAGTTTTTATTTTTAATTCCGTTCTTCTTTGTGGCTTCAGCCTTCGGATTCAGCAGATCCGGGTTGAATTCCTGACAGAAAAGTGGGGATTTATCTTTCTGAGTAATGAAATGAGTATGTGTTTCCTTGTTTGAGTTTGAGACATGTTACCCAAAGTAACGCCTTTGCGCAATGTTGAACGTATGACTGAGAAACTCCGCTATTATTATAGATAGGCTCATTTATTGGTAGCTAAAGATCCTCATATAGGTATAACTGAGTCGCTGTTATTTCCGGCAGTCAATCACGTTGTAGCTCGACCACATTTAAACGCGCACGTCTTGTCATTGGCCACTGATGACTTTATGCACTTCCAGTGCTGCCACATTTAGTAGATAGTTGTCAATTAATATAGTGTCCTACTCGGAGGCAAGCAGAATAGAATGTGCAACGCGGCCAGCAATAAAAAGAAACAAAGAGAAGCCACACCGGAGATAACAGTAACGTGGCTATAGGAAAGGAGTGCGCTAAATAGTACAATCCTTGTAAGTAGGTGATTGTTTATAATTTTGGAATAAACCAATTTACATTGCTCAAAGAAATTGTTGCATATTATTTTATTGGAAGCTTGTGAAGAAATACGCAAATTTATTTTTATGTTAAAAAAAATATTGTATATTTCTTCAGTTTAGAGTAAACTAAACCAAATTTTAACTATGCTCAATTTAATAGTGTTAAAATAGATAAACTGAATAAATTATGCAATAAATGCAATTAAAACAATGGGTAATGAGCCAAGCAGATTACGTTGTGCTCTTGTAAAAGTTGTTCCTTCTGAGATTCAAGAGCCCCCACAACAAATTAAAAACTCACTTATCGGAGTACAACCGTTATCAATACACTTTTTAAATAACATAAAATAATATAGGACAGTACAATACCTTACTTCAAGTTCAAGCATAGGCTTATCATTTAATTGGAAATCTTCTTCCAGCTGAGAGTAAGAGCCTTCAGTTCTTCAAGTATATTTCATTTCAGACGCTGACCAATTGTCTATTAGGTCTAATATAGTATCAATTTTTTTACTCTTTTTAGTAAGTTATTTTACGACGCTGTATCCACATCTTGGGTTATTAATTAGCGTCTGAATGAGATGACGGTGATAATGCCGGTGAAATGAATCCGGGTTCCAACACCGATTGTTACCCAGCATTTGCTCATATTGGGTTGAGGGAAAACTGCGAAAAAATCCTCAACCAGGTAACGTGTCCCGACCGGGATACAATCAATCTTAAAAGTAGAGTTGACTGAACAACTCCAGGAAGTATTGCATGATAATAACAGTTAAATTCATAGTTTTAAATACAACTTTCAAATTGATTCAGGAGCAAACGTCTTACAACATACAAAAAGCTATTATTCACTAAGTAATTACAAAACTGTATTTAGATTTGTCAATATTTAATTCTAAGAAGTATGGCTAGTATATAATAATTTTTTAGCAAAAAAAGAAAAAAAACACAAATACATATGGCATATTTCAAGTTTTCAACAAAATAAAAGGCCCATGCAATAATTTCTTTGAGCACTGTATGAATTTTAGTTTCATTACTGGTGCAACTATTTCGTGAACTTCAGAGCTACTGATACCACTGTTGCAGTGACACCTGAGAACTGTCGTTACCATGGCTACGAGTTGGAGTTGTAATCCTCGAAAGCAAGACTCATCACTTCTCCTGTTACACCGCACATGGCGGTAGCTAGAGTCTTTTTTCGGTCCTGTATTATTATTAGCATTAACTGCTTGTCAGTAAAACCTTCTAAAGAACATTCTACGTATGTTGCGCGTTATTGTGATTTACTGTTACAACTCATCGTTTTTATACGTCTTCATTATCCACGTCACATAGCAGAAATGTGACATTTATCTCTGAAGATGTGGTGCAAAAATAAATAAAAAGGGAAATGAAACATCTTGGAGTGTAACCAAGTTGTAATAATGCAACCTGACCGTTAAAAATTCATAAAGATTTTTTTTTTCATAAGTGACGAAGAATGTTTGTTTTCAAAGTGCGCATAAAGCACACGAACATCGGCACTTTCGAGCGGGTGTTTCTGATATTTTAATGTCTACATATATCTCAGAGAAACAAGTGAATAGTTAACGTCATTTCCGCGTTTTTAGATGTACCAACATCATCTCATTATAAAAGCAAAAGAACTAAATAAGGGGTAGCATATTATCAGATTTTAAACTTCCACAGTGATTGGATTGCGAGTGTGAAAGCTTTATATCCGATGTGTGTGAACTACTTGCAGATTCTATCATTTTAAGATCATCCAATTTCTGAACGGCATCCTAACCAGTTGGATCTATATAATTATACACGTACGTCTCAAATGATGGAAGCTGTAGGTGGTTCTGAAGCTTCGGGGATTGAAAACCCAAAATTCTCCTTCACAAGATAACATATTTCTTCTTTCTTCTCACTCTGGTCCATTATAGCTCTGTAGGCTATTACTTGTGCGATCCGTCGTTTTTAATGGATGAATGAATTATACCTACAAGCGGAGGTTAAGTGAAACTAACCCACATTTAGGGACAAGGTTCTTCTATGTGCTGACCCGGATCTTACATAACTACAAGTACTTCCGTTGTGAAGGAAACCATGGCCATGCACGGTAAGGATTCTTTTGTCTTTAAAATCCATCGCTATCAGACGGGTTTCAACTAGCACACCTTGAATCCAGTGATAATAATGATAATCACTGAACGTCTTTTTTTGTAGTAGATAATACCACAGTCTAGTATATAGTCATGAAGCTCAATACATAGGGAATATGCATCCATAGATAGTTGCTAACCACTAGGATCGCTACTATCGCTTCATCACAGACAATGCGAAACAGTCTATTGTTCCTAGTACTCTAAACAACTCAAGCTTCAGCTTCGTGACTGTATATACTAGACTGTGATCTATCTTCGTAGTGTATCCAGCTATTTGCTGACAACACGTGTTCCACTATGTTTCACTATGAATTTCCTCTTCTTACAAATGATGGGTAACAAGCGCCATGCTGGTTGTATATTTCAGCAGCCACATTCCAAAGATGAGGTGTAATCAATATACATTGGAGAGAATTGTCCAAGATTACAGGGATTGCAGATTTTACATTAGTTCTATGGATGTTTGTGACAGGGCAGTTTAAGAGGATATGTTCCAAATCTTCTTCGTTATTGTTGCACCAGCAACAACTACTAGAGTCAACAAGATTAAAGCGGTGAAGATACTTCTGGCTCTTGCTAAAAAAAGTTTGTATGTGTCTGGGAATGTTGCGGAACATTCGTAAATCATTAGGTTTCTTTTGAATGTTTTGAAGTACTTGGACTTTATCAGAAGGAAGCCATAAAATTCGACTCATAAATTTGTTAAATGAGAATTAACTGCAGAATATGCGCTGCTTAAAGAAGTTACTTGCATAGGTTTGGGCCCCACAGATGTTGCCTGCTTAGCAATATTATCAACAGTCTCAACTAGACTGTAATAATACTATAATATTCTCCTGGAATTTATTTCATCAATTCGTTTCATTGGTCCCAGTATTGATCTTTATATTCAGTCTTTCTTGTACAGCCTGGGAGAAAAGCCAGTATACTCCTGAATATGAATGTCTGTAATGTATACAGAGTGGAAGGGGACTGATGCACCAAAATTTAAGAGATGATTCTACATGTTAAATATAACAAAACTTTTATTAGACTTTTCCTTCGATGAAGCACCGTTAAGCAGGAAAAAAATAGTATTTTCCCAATATTTCCGGCGCTCTATTGCGATAACGGCCCGAGAGAAATGGCTGATTGCTATACGAGCAGACAAGTAAAAATGTACAGACAGAATAAGAAATTAAGTTGTGCTAGAAAGAGTGGGTGAAGAAAGAATAATGATGAAACAGATTAGGAAGAGGAAAGTAAATTGGCTGGGTCACTGGTTAAAAAGAAACTGACTATTGAATGATGTACTCGAAGGAATGGTGAACGGGAGAAAAGTTCGGAGAAGATAGCAGATGATAGACATCAAGATAGGCCTACATGGATCATATGCGGAGAAGAAGAGGAAGGCGGAAAATAGGGATAATTGAAGAATGCTGGATTTGCAGTGAAATATTTGCTCTTGGACGGAAACTAAGAATGAATGAATACCTCACGATATGAACATTCTAGCCCGTTCTGGAGGATTTATTCAATTTCCGACACATAGACATACAAATAAGAAACTTGCCCCTTACAGAGAACACTAGGCAAAATTTGTGGCCCATTTCTCGCTCACGTTCAGTCTTCTTGCAGAACAATGTCTGCAGTTGATAGTGTCGTTAAATAATCCTAACTTATATCCAGATGATAACGACTTGACTTAATTCCTCTTGTTCCCACTATAACCTAGAATACCCATTAAATATTTCCAGCGATATGTTTGCTTTGCTAGTGATTTAACCTCTTCTCATGCTTTACCCACTTCAGTAGCTTCATTCTTTACGGTTTCTTTTCATGTAGGCTAATTTTCGTACGGTCCTCTTTCGGACTCCAATGCTCTATATCGTATGGAGATGATAATGACTTGATTACTAATACAAAATGGATGAATATAATATAATATCAGTAAAGTGATTTATAAAATGGTGTAAAAGTTGCTAAAGAAGTTCCAGCTTCATAAAATTAACACGATGGCTTCAATTTCAGTGGAAATCGAAAAGTAATCAGTCAAAGCAGCTCAGTATTTAAAAGAAGACAGAGAGCATAATGAGGAACTTAAAGGAGGAAAACCTATGAAGAGGAAGAAGGAGCAAGACGAAATAGAATATTAACATAATAATAATAATAATAATAATAATAATAATAATAATAATAATAATAATAATAATAATGACTTGAAATGAATTATCTATTATAAAAGAAGTGGCAACCGTCTGCTTTGGTATTGTAATAATAATAATAATAATAATAATAATAATATGAGAAGTGATAGAATACATTAGCCTACAAGAAGTTGTGTAACCTTAAGTAACTTGACTGTACAACAATGAAACAAAAATTATGAAACCTTAAGTAACTTGACTGTACAACAATGAAACAAAAATTATGTAACCTTAAGTACCTTGACTGTACAGCAATGAAACAAAAATTATGTAACCTTAAGTAACTTAACTGTACAACAATGAAACAAAAATTATGTAACCTTAAGTACCTTGACTGTACAGCAATGAAACAAAAATTATGTAACCTTAAGTAACTTGACTGTACAACAATGAAACAAAAATTATGAAACCTTAAGTAACTTGACTGTACAACAATGAAACAAAAATTATGTAACCTTAAGTAACTTGACTGTACAGCAATAGAACAAAAATTATGAAATCTTAAGTAACTTGACTGTACAACAATGAAACAAAAATTATGTAACCTTAAGTACCTTGACTGTACAGCAATGAAACAAAAATTATGTAACCTTAAGTAACTTGACTGTACAACAATGAAACAAAAATTATGAAACCTTAAGTAACTTGACTGTACAACAATGAAACAAAAATTATGTAACCTTAAGTAACTTGACTGTACAACAATGAAACAAAAATTATGTAACCTTAAGTAACTTGACCGTACAGTAATGAAACAAAAATTATGTAACCTTAAGTAACTTGACTGTACAGCAATGGAACAAAAATTATGAAACCTTAAGTAACTTGACTGTACAACAATGAAACAAAAATTATGTAACCTTAAGTACCTTGACTGTACAGCAATGAAACAAAAATTATGTAACCTTAAGTAACTTGACTGTACAGCAATGGAACAAAAATTATGAAACCTTAAGTAACTTGACTGTACAACAATGAAACAAAAATTATGTAACCTTAAGTAACTTGACTGTACAACAATGAAACAAAAATTATGAAACCTTAAGTAACTTGACTGTACAACAATGAAACAAAAATTATGTAACCTTAAGTAACTTGACTGTACAGTAATGAAACAAAAATTATGTAACCTTAAGTAACTTGACTGTACAGCAATGGAACAAAAATTATGAAACCTTAAGTAACTTGACTGTACAACAATGAAACAAAAATTATGTAATCTTAAGTACCTTGACTGTACAGCAATGAAACAAAAATTATGTAACCTTAAGTAACTTGACTGTACAGCAATGAAACAAAAATTATGAAACCTTAAGTAACTTGACTGTACAGCAATGAAACAAAAATTATGTAACCTTAAGTAACTTAACTGTACAGCAATGAAACAAACATTATGTAACCTTAAGTAACTTGACTGTACAGCAATTAAACAAAAATTAGTCTTTGTGCAGACAATTCATTGGACGCTCTCACAGATAATGATATGCAACCAAGTTAATAAATGTGAGATAATACAATAAAACTAGCACAGAATTCTAAGTATTCACGGAAACTCTCTGCTGTTGTTCTGTTCGATATGAATGCTCACCGACATTGAACCTCGTGGCTCTTGTTGAGACGTTATCAATTCTTACTTCAGACCAGCCAGAACAAAATCTCCATTTTGAGATACGATGAGATGAATGTTCTACTTTGTATACAGTTTTATGAGTCACTTCCTTTGAATATCGGAAAATATACGCGACTATCCATCCCCGCAATAAAAATAAGCATAAAATGCTATAGGCCTATGTGAATCAACCATAACCTAAAAATTCGTGTTTTGATGCTTATTTTCTTCTGCCTTCCGACACAAGAGTTACAGTACTGCTGGATCTACAAATAGCCTACAAGAAGATGTGACCTCCGGATGAAATCATATCTCGAAGCATTGAATCCGACCCGACGGCTAGAGGAGGAGAGCTCTTCAGACAAATCATGTTTGTATATGAGGTCATCCTGGTCCGTGACACTAATTTTATTTATGATCAGCACTCAGTGATCGCTAATGCAATTACGTCGTTATAATCCAATTGCTGCACTAGCTTCGGATTGTCGGGGGTGAGTCCGCGTTGCGTTAAGGGTTGATATGAAACAGAGACAGGGCAGCAAGAGACTGGCATCATGAAACATTCTCCAGAACCCCTGCGTGGCACGTCCTCATCGGCCTTCAAGTCCGGGCGGAACAAGAGTTACGGGAAACCAGCATAAAACCTAAAGTGTTTATTGCTGATATTTAACATAAAGAAAATAAGTTTATAACGTTAAGTGTGGAGGAATGTTTTGGGCGACTGATTTATGTCTTTTTTTTTTTTTCGGAAACATTCAACAGACAAGCTGAAAAGTTGTACTATCTTGTCAAATGTGTTTTTTAATCCTTTGAAGTTCAAAAACTAACCACATTGCCGCAGAATAGAAAGAAAAAACCCGTGTGACTAGATGTTTGAGGGTTCAGCCATGGCTTAGATCAGTGGCTCTGAACCTCGGGTCGACGTAGGGTCGCAAAAGGATTTCATAGAGAGATCGATAATTAATAATTATGAACAGGAAACCAAAGTTTATATCTAAATCCTAGCATTTCGATCAAGAATTTGTTTTTAATTCTAGGCACATTATACTCACGTATTCAATATGTTACAAGTTAATACCACTTCAACAAATTCTCTGCACTTATTTAAATATCAGTAATGTAATAAATAACGCGGATAAGCCAATACATTAAACATTTTACATTCCCCTTCCCTATAAGTTTCTTATTTTCCGTTTGTACTGATTGATTAACTGCTTGGTTGTTGAATAATTATTCAAATCTGGCTTTCAGGTAGTAGCTTCCTGTAAAGCAGGTTTGAATAATTTCAAAAAAAATTGTTCAGGGGCCGGATATCGTTCCCAGGATCTTTCGCTTGGCGATTGGGTGTTACCAGAAGATTTTCCCAACTCTAAGGCGAATGGCAGGTATTGCATGACGAATCCTCAACCTCATCTCGCTAACACCGATTCCAAGGACGCTAAATAACCTAGAAGTTGATACAGCGTCGTTAAATAACAGACTAAAATATAGTCCGTATCACTGGCTAGTGACGTTTTCGTATAGTCGTGAGTTACTTCATTTTTTTTTTCCTTCGCTGTTATTTATACTCGCTTTAACATCTTTGGTCATATCGGGAGTTAACCTTTGGGTGAAATCCGAAGGTCTGTGTACTATTGTTGAGACTGGTTCTATTATTGTGAACTAGATGGCGACTGTACATGTATTACTGATTTGTTATGAATATGATTTCGGTGATGAATGAGGCCGGTGATATTCAGGGATGTTGTGGCCCGAATTTCCTGGCATTTGCCTTACGGTTGAGAAAAACCCATGAAAAATCTCAATCAGGAAACTCAACCCGACCGGGAATCGAACCGGGCCCTCTGCGTAAGAGACCAGCATGCTGACCCCTACACCACAGAGGTGGTTTAGTTACTTTATTATTTCCTACCTTAGAATAAAGAAATATTTAAAATGGAACATAAAATATTTTTCATAACAACAGAATTGGAATGGTCATCTAAATAAAGTGAACGACTAAAAATATATCCGAACAAATTCTACAGTAGGCCTATGAACTGAGACAGATCTAGGAAAGCATGGTGTTGAAGTCGGGCCAGGCTCAATAACGATGCTGCATCAACTGCGTGGTTATTAGGTTTCAGTAAAATAGGTTATAGTTAAGTAATATTTTGGCGAGATGAGTCAGGATTCGTCTTAGGATTACTTGACACAGGAAAACGGGAAAAAGTCCTATCAGGTGATCAGCCTTAGCGGGATCCAAACCCACGATCAAGCACAACCTCGGAGCATGAGTTCCACATGTTAGACTATACCATTAGCCTTCAATCAATCTACAGTAGATGATGATGATTATACATAATTTTCTTATAACTTACATAAACCTCTGATAACAATTCATCGGTTCGATCATCAACAAATCATTTGAGGTATGGATGTAATAAACAAAACGGCACTGTGTCAGTAGGAATGGAATAGAAAAAATGGGAATAAAACATAATAAATAAAAGAATTTTAGAATTTATGATCAGGAGCTTTTTTTTCTTTTTCAAAAGAAATTTTAATAAATTAAGAGATCTGACTACAATTAAAGGTGAAGAAATTACTTTTGAAGCGTATAAAAATTGTCTGAAAATGAGGTAAAAAAAAATAGAACATATTTTTTAAGGGGTTAGGTACAGCTTACAGCAGTAAAATGTTTAGAAATATTCAACTTTTTTTTCCCTCCATTACTGCACCTTGTACAATAAATAAAATTAGTATGTGTAAAACACTGTCCTTCTGCTATATGAAAAAAAAAATTTTACGATTTAAAAAAAATTATTTACATTTTTTTTTTTTTTTTTCAAAATTAAAGATGATGGCAGTTCACTGTGCAGTGATCAAGCATTTCCCTCATAACTCATAAACTTGTCAACTTTTTCATGTTCTTTCTCTTTTATTTATTTATTTTATTACTCATGTTTACAATATCATGCCCTTTCAACTACATTCCTTAATAAATAATATTTTTTTATTTTGTGTTAGAAGAAAATACTTATCTTTAACCATTTTTTGAAATGAATTAATTTTTTATCAGACAATCTATCAAAAGTAGGGAAGTGATCTTGCATCATATTGTAGACATTGCATGCATAAATACACAAAAAGTTTCATCTCAGAATGTTGGATAGTTTTTAGTTATAGGGGAAACGCTTCATCACTGTACAGTGAACTGAATTTTGAAAAAAAGAAATGTAAATAATTTTTTTTAAATCGTAAAAATATTTTTATATAGGCTATAGCAGAAGGACAGTGCTAATTTTTATTATTGTACAAGATACAGTAATGGAGGAAAAAATGATGAATATTTCCAAAATGTTACTGTTGTAAGCTGTACCGAACCCCTTAAATAATTATTTATGGAAAGGATGGCTTATTCTCTCAACTCCCAGTTACGGTGAATCTTGGAACGAAAACAGGATTAGGCCTACCTATTAGCTATTTTTCCGGTCGTGCTGGAGACAATATGTATGAAATATATAGGAAAATTTTGGAAATGGCTATTTTGAGGAAGTGTTTCTTAGACGTAGTTCCGCTTCTCTTGCTATTATCTATTTTTTTCATTGTCTTACGTTCAATAATTTACGGGCTACAGTTGAAAAGCATTATTAGGCCTAAACATATAGAATCGTTCGTCCTGTTAAGGCTGAAGAAGTATTACTGTTTTGAAGTTTTAAAGTTTTCCCCCAGTATCTCCAAAGACTGGGATAATAATGATGACGATGATTATGACGATGATAATAATAATAATAATAATAATAATAATAATAATAATAATAATAATAATAATAATCCGTGGCGCTACAGCGCGTGAAGGGCCCAGACCGATCAGCCGGCTGCTCGCCTCACGCCCACATGCCGGAGCAGAGGTGGACGATCATCCAACCAGAATGGAAGTATCGTGTGGTTAGCACGATGATCCCCCCTAGCCGTTATAGCTGACTTTCGCAACCGGATTTCGCTACCTACCGTAGCTCCCCAAGTACATCACGATGCTGGGTTGGCACCGGTTCCATACACTAGCCGAAATTTAATGAGGAAATTTTTTCCTCCATGAGGACTCGAACCAGTGCGCATTCCGTAACGCGAGTCCTAGGCAGGATGCCTTAGACCACGACGCCACGGCGCAGGACAAAATACTAGCGGTCTTACTAATAAAAACTCTATATATAGACGTTTAACTCTCTTATACTTATACAATGAGTAGCTCGTTTATAAGTAATGTGTAAATTCCTTACTAATAATCACTACATACGTCGTGTATAACAGTATAACTGTTACACAGCTACGTCATAGTTTCGTCATTACTTCGTTACGAAAGGTAATAGAATTTCTGAGATTCTCTATTGCATCCGGTAGAGCACTCTAGTGTGCCGTGTTAAGAATCGACAGTACAACTGGCTATGATGGATTACCATACTATATTTTGGTCAAAGAGTACAAGCTACAGCAATAATATTCTACTTATTCTGTGCTGTTTGGTGTGTTCTTCTGTGGTTACAAGGCATCCATCATAATAAAATGACAGCCGATACGAACAGCTGTTAGAGGGGCGGCCATTTTTTCTCTATATACAACGCTTAAACAAGGGGTTTCGAGTATATAACTACTGCAAAGCAATTCCCATTGTATAGTCACAGATTGTTTATACATCCATCGCTTATTCATGGTTTATTAGTAACGTTTTCTGTCTCAACGCTGTATAAGTCTCGTATGAAAACTATACACGGTTTATTAGTAAGACCGTAGGATAAGAATTTGAAATATATGCCTACCGTTCAACTGTCAAGAGAATCGAACCCGGAACAACTTACTATTTAATTAATTAACATCTAAGTTTGCATTGTAAATTAGGCTTCACTGTTCATGAATGTATGCACTTTCTTATCAATAGAGTGAGAATGGAACGTGGAAAAGAAAGAACCATTATAAACAGCATTTGCTGAATTTTCAAGTTTTTGAAACAATAATTTATTTCTTTAGTTTGTTTCCTAATTAACTGCCCGAAGACAGACATCTGATAACGGCAGCCGACTTCTCATTAAAAATAACGTCACCTCGCGTCCCCTCAATGTCATCAAATCCTGATCGTCATCTTTGTCACTAGATTGATTAAGTCAGGTAACAGGTAGTGACAGGTCATCAGGTGCCCCGTAATTGCATTCGTGGGGCCAGGAAAACCAACAAACCATTAGATGTCAGGCCACTAATTTCATTCCATTCTACTGGAGCGTCGCTACGAAAATGGATCAGAGTGCACAGCTGTCGATATCGATTAGCAATTTTTAAATTGGCCTTCGGTAGTTGAGTGCTACAGCGCGGACCTGGCATTCCTTGAACTCGGGTTCGATGACTGGAGTGTTAGATGTGATGGACAAGATTAGAGAATGGGGCTCTTCCCCGAGAATCTCATGTATCCCACAACTTCACAGATTTCATCCAGTACATTTCCCTCTCATTTCATAATAGTTTTACCCAATCAAAAAATGTTATACTGTACATAGCGTATGAGCCTCGGTGATAAAAGATGGAGATGACCAACCACATACAACCTTTTCGCTGCAGTAAGTCCGAAAATGAATTTTTAACCCTTAAATTGACAAAGTATCCTATACAATGCAACAGGTTAATAGGCTATATACTATAAGTTTAACAGAACAATAAAAAAATTGGTAGGAAATAGTAATATGCGTTAGACGAGCGGTATGTTGAAGTTTTCATGTTCGAGGAAAAGTTTGAAAAAGCGAAACGTAGTTGAGATTTTTTAATTTCCGAGAATTGAAAGAAAACATACCGCTCGTACATTATTTTGTGCGAAGATAGTTTATTACATACCTGAAAGAGGAATTTCTAATTAGTTGCAATGAAATATCCATCTTGGTTTTTGTTCAATGACGGCAAATTTGCAAAACAAAAATATCTATCTTCAACATTGTTGCTTTAAAATGTTTTCTGTGTTTACTATACTCCAGCAGGCCGTGATATACGTCTGTCTTCCCCCCCCCAGTCTATGATGAGTCTGGAATCTTGTTGATTTTTTCACGGCTTCCTTAATGTTACTTGCATCACGAATGCAGTACCTTTTGTGGAGTTGTAGAGTTCACTTAATTTTTGCAAATATTTAAAAACAATAATTAACAGTGCAATTTAGGTGAAATTGCAGTGGTAAGTTTCCAATATATAATTAGGGCCTATTACTATATTGAACGTCTCTAAAAATAATATGTTAAAAGCCTAAACCAGTAAAATCAATATGTCACTTAAGCGATAAGAAGAGGGAAATTGTTATGTGTGTTAGGTTGGGAATACTGAATGTGGAATTTTAGACTTTCCGAGGATTGGTTTTGTGCGGAAACCAAGCAAATACGCACGATCTCGCACAAATTAAAATTTCATAATACTAACTTATAATATTGTACAACATATAAAATATCGACATTGCGTTAGTTGTTTTCTTTACAGTTCGACAAGTTTTAATAAACTTACTACTTACTGGCTTTTAAGGAACCCGGAGGTTCGTTGCCGCCCTCACATAAGCTCGCCATCGGTCCCTATCCTGAGCAAGATTAATTCAGTCTTTATCACCATATCCCAGCTCCCTCAAATCCATTTTAATATTATCTTCCCATCTACGTCTCGGCCTCCCCAAAGGTCTTTTTCCCTCCGGCCTCCCAACTAACACTCTATATGCATTTCTGGATTCGCCCATACGTGCCCTGTACATCTCAAACGTCTAGATTTAATGTTCCTAATTATGTCAAGTGAAGAATACAATGCGTGCAGTTCTGTGTTGTGTAACTTTCTCCATTCTCCTGTAACTTCATCCCTCTAAGCCCCAAATATTTTCCTAAGCACCTTATTCTCAAACACCCTTAATCTATGTTCCTCTCTCAAAGTGAGAATCCAAGTTTCACAACCATACAGAACAACCGGTAATATAACTGTTTTATAAATTCTAACTTTCACATTTTTTTGACAGCAGACTGGATGATAAAAGCTTCTTAACCGAATAATAACAGGCATTTCCCATATTTATTCTGCGTTTAATTTCCTCCCGAGTATCATTTATATTTGTTACTGTTGCTCCAAGATATTTGAATTTTTCCACCTCTTCAAAGGATAAATTTTCAATTTTTATAGTTCCATTTCGTACAATATTCTGGTCACGAGACATAATCATATACTTAGTCTTTTCGGGATTGACTTCCAAACCTATCTCTTTACTTGCTTCAAGTAAAATTCCCGTATATTCGCTAATCGTTTGTGGATTTTCTCCTAACATATTCACGTCATCCGCATAGACAAGTAGCTGATGTAACCCGTTCAATTCCAAATCCTCTCTGTTATCCTGGACTTTCCTAATGGCTCTCCTTTAAGCCAAGCAACAACACGATTCGAACAAATGAACCACATCGTCGTTGTAATTAGTCACTGAAGATGGAGAAGCATCTCCGAAATATGTCTGACTAACATCTTCAATAATCTTATTGTACTCATTAGTGTTCATACAACTGAAATATATCACCTTTAATGTATTTTATGTGGAAGTTTCTTTTAATTCTAGAATTTTGCATTAAATAAATGTTGAATTTTATATTAGTGACATTCTTTAACAAAAAAGCCTATTTTTTATTTTATAGAGCCTATTTTAGGTGCCTAAAATGGAACTTTTTAGGGCCTAGAATTCCGCTCTCCAGTTATAAGTCTACTACCCTTACTAATGTGAATAGCAAATATTGAAATAAGATCTCACTGAAGCAATTCTGTTGTCTATGCTATTGAACTCACTCAGTAACTAGTTCCAAAACGTCGGAAACTTTCCATTTTAACACGCGTTGAAAGGATCAAAAGTTACATCATACCAAATCACCCTAAAATCCTTAAATGTCACATGTGTCTTTAGTTTGTTAGGCTGCTCAGTGTTTCTATAACTCACACATTTTAAAACGTCAGTTCCTGTTTAAACGATGTTGGGATTTGAATGAAGAGAAATTTTCTTTAAAATGTTAAGCTCAAGCTAACAAATTCTACTGAAATAGAGGCGATGTAATCTAACTTTTCTAAAAATACAGAACAGTGCTAACAGATACTTCCGTCTGCCGCCTAATCCCTTTGAATGTGAAACGTTTATCTATGAAGTATTTAAATGTCCCACATTGCTATGTTAATCGACTTTTCTTCTTCTACGTAACAGACACGCCGAATTGTTTTCGTAAAGCCCGGGCTCACACTCACAATAACAACAGTCCTAATTAAACATCACGCTTACTACCTATTTTGTCTTGTAATGGCGCTTAATGCCCTCGAAGTCTCTTGGCCTAGGTTCGTATCTGGACTTCTTCGAGAAATGATACATTTTTAGACATGAGAGGTCAGCACGACTCCGACCGAGCTTCTACTTAACCCAACGTAGCATATCAAATTAGTAACGAGCAAACGTCTTTATCTACTGAGGGTTAATTCCTATAAACATGACTTTGTTTCGGCATTATGTTGCACGCTTCAGACAATGTGAGATTAGCGTCGTGCATTACAGGCGCTATGTTCGGTTCAAGTTTGTCGAATATGGTGAAGTCCGATATTCGTCGATGTTCGCTCTGTAAAAGAGACCTGTAATGTTTGTTCGACCCTATTATGAAAATATTCGATATCCTCCACCTCCACCCGTCATGTTTTAACCGCTTAGGGATTTTAACACATATCCTGCGATTAGTTTTCCATATGGAATAAGACGAATTTTGTAGTATCTTGGTTGCCTCTCTCATGTTCGAACATTGCAGGACACTAGCGCAGATAGCAAAAGGTTATATTAATAATAATAATAATAATAATAATAATAATATGCCAAATAATTTAATAACAAAAAAATCGTTAAACTTTAATACTGTGAAATACAATGTGGCTCTTGTCAAATTTTTCACTTTCGGCTCTCCTCTAATTTCTAGTGAGTACTGTACCACTGGTCTACAACCTTGGACGAGCAAGCCGCTCTCCCATATTCCCGATTATACTTGCCTTGACGTGTAGCCTCGGGTTTCATAACTGCAAAATTTGCAACGAAAATTATAGATAATACTGTAATCGATCCTTTGATTGAGGTTCTGGCTGATACGTACTATAAGCTTATTTGTTATCAGACAGTACATCTCACTTGACGATATGTGTCGGAGGAAGAGCTGTTTGTGTGCATCTGTAGTCCAACTAGTCGGAGGGGGAAATGAACTCGCCACCCTACCCCATTATCTTCTGACCTAGTGTCCTCATAAGTGGTGTCTTGTTTGTATCACTTGTAAGTTTCAGACCTGTCTTCAGACATAGCAATTTCTCTTAACCAAACGTCGATAATGAGGTGGTCCGTCTCATGTGTCAGTTTATTCTACGTAATAATAATAATAATAATAATAATAATAATAATAATAATAATAACAACAACAACAACTTTATGTAAAAGCGAAAGCGTTAGTCCAATAATTTTGTAGATAATATATAAGCCTATAGTATGGTGTGAAACTAATAATGTGATAAATATAGGCCCGGTTTCTTCAACCTTTGTTTTAAAATGCCCCTAACATAGCGTTAATTAATTGTAAGTTAAAAGTAAAAATTTATGTTAAAATATTGCGTTTTTAAACGTTACATTTCACATTTTAACATTCTGTTTAACTCTCTGTTAGGACCAGAAATTCTAGAGTTCAACCATAACCTGTAACCAAGTACAGGCTCAATTCTGTTTTCTGAACTTTGACAATTGCGATTCTCGCTTGTTTCCGTTGTTTGATTCAGAGAGGATAGAAGTCTTTCTATTCTCTCAGGTTTGATTTATGCTTCTTTCCATCATCTGTATTACATAGTATGGAGCGGCGTATTGCCGTATTGATATTGCTGTTGTGAAATGGAAAACACTGGAACAAAAAGAAATCGTGGGACTAATTTCTCTTCAAATCTAGTCTTTCAGGTGAAGTTCCCTGTAAAGCAGATTTGAACAATTTCAAGGAAAAATTGTTCCGGGGCCGGGTATCGATCCCGGGACCTCTGGTTGAACGTACCAGGGCTCTCCCAACTGAGCTACCCGGGAACTCCACCCGACACCGTCTCAACTTTTCCTTTTATATCCACACAACTCGCGTGGGCTGACGAAATGCTTGGGACCCACATCGAGTGCACACAAACTCTGTGTGACTTGGAATTGTGGTTTTCTGTTAACGTACACAGTGACGTATATATTATGCAAATCTAGTCTTTCAGGTGAAGCTCCCTGTAAAGCAGATTTGAACAATTTCAAGGGAAAAATTGTTCCGGGGCCGGGTATCGATCCCCGAACCTCTGGTTGAACGTTTGAGAGAAGCCTTCTGCTGAAAACAATTTCGCAGTATAAACCAATTATTGAGAATAAACAAACAAACAGATCTACGTTGAAAGCTAAAGGTGAGGCTTGGCAGAAAATAGCCTATACCTTTGTATGAACTTCTGTTCTGTCGAATCATTGAAATCATTTGCTTTGTTTATGTATTCATGGATATCATTTTCTAAATAATCAAGATATAAAAGTTCAGTATCTAACACATCAACCATATTGAAGACTTCTATGCTAACAAAGAGTTAAATGATTTAACTGCATGAAATTGAGCAGTTAAATTAACGTGGGTTTTAACAGCCTGTTAGTACTAGCAGTAGTTAAAATTATTCAACTGTCAAGTTTACAGTTAAAATGGAATAACACACTGTTGTAATTTAACAAAGGTTGAAGAAACCGGGCCATTGACTGAAATATTGTAAAGAAATTTGTAGTACAAAAACTTATCGGAATAGAAAAGGGACACTAACAAAGATGATAATGAAGACAATAGCCAAACATTCACAAATAGGATCTACCCGAACTTAATGATCATGTGATCAGCATGGCACAGGACTCTGGCTTAAAATTATTGGTCCTATTAACACAAGACAAGAAAACGTGATATTCATGAAATTGTAGGCTATTTTTAAAAAGATAAGAAACAATTATGTAGAAAGGGACATTAGAGGAGACCGGGGATTTGGAAGTAAATTCGCTTTGAGATAGAATTACACACACATACACAGATAAAATACATAAGCACTTAACGGCGTTTTGTACATGTAAGCTTGTCTTGTCCTGAAGCAGCATCTAGCGTAGTTTAGAGCTCAGAAACACGATACGTGGTCACAGAGTCTATGCTGTGAAGCTCGGCGTTCCCACTGGTCCCAAGACACAATTCACCCTTTGAAAATATTGCGGTGTCGTGACATAGACCTATCTCGTTTTCGTCGAACATGGAGGGGGGGGGGGCATAAATATTTTCATATATTCTGTATAGGCACGCTCATACAATTTCCACAAATATCAGAATAGTAAACAAGTCAGAGCAAGAACTACGACAAGATTTGTAGCTTACCAAGTGTTTCTTTCGTCTCCAAGTACTGTAATAGACCTACATCGCATATGTCTCCCAATGAACAGGCCTATAGTTTATAAACTTCCTATCCTTCCTCTATCTATTAATTCTTATAATTTTCGTTGTGTTCTCTTCCTCGTCCACCATCGCTTTCTTCCATTTTTCTTATTTTCTTGTCTTTCTTTTCCTCTCATTCTTAACTACTTTCCCTTAACTTTCTTTCACCTTTTTATAATTCTCATATTCCTCTCATTACTATTGTTATTCTAGTTTTTATTGTACTCGTCCTTTCTTCTCCCCAGTACTTTCCATTCCTCTCTCCCTACTTCTCTGTGTTCTTTATATCTTGCTTCCACTCGTCCACCTCTCATTCTTCTTATCTTATTCCTTTCATCCTTCTTATTTGTAGGTCTAGCTCACTTTCTTGTTCATATCTTACTGTTTCTTATTATTAATAACATCCACTTCTTTTTTTCTTCTCTAGTGGCCTTTGTACGAAACGGAGATATAGAAATTGGAGATTTATCCTTCGAAGAGGTGGAAAAATTCAAATATCTTGGAGCAACAGTAATAAATATAAATGACACTCGGGAAGAAATTAAACGCAGAATAAATATGAGAAATGCCTGTTATTATTCGGTTGAGAAGCTTTTGTCATCTACTCTGCTATGAAAAAATCTGAAGTTAGAATTTATAAAACAGTTATATTACCGGTTGTTCTGTATGGTTGTGAAACTTGCATTCTCACTTTGAGAGAGGAACAGAGATTAAGGGTGCTTGAGAATAAGGTGCTTAGGAAAATATTTGGGGCTAAGAGGGATCAAGTTACAGGAGAATGGAGCAAGTTACACAACGCAGAACTGCACGCACTGTATTCTTCATCTGACATAATTAGGAACATTAAATCCAGACGTTTGAGATGGGCAGGGCATGTAGCACGTATGGGCGAATCCAGAAATGCATATAGAGTGTTAGTTGGGAGACCGGAGACAAAAAGACCTTTAGGGTGGCCGAGACGTAGATGGGAGGATAATATTAAAATGGATTTGAGGGAGGTGGGATATGATGATAGAGACTGGATTAATCTTGCACAGGAGAGGGACCGATGGCGGGCTTATGTGAGCGCGGCAATGAACCTGCGGGTTCCTTGAAAGCCATTTGTAAGTAAGTAAGTAAGTGGCCTGGTAGAGCAACCGAGTATGCATTACAAGATCCGGGGTTGCGTTAGCGGAGTTTTTCTCATTGTCAAACTTCCAAAAAGGCTCTAGATCCACTCAGTTTCCCGTAAAATTGAGTACCAGTCTTTCCCATGCGTAAAAGGTGGTCGGAGCGTGGTGCCGAACACACCACCTCATTACAGTGTCGAGTCATGAAAGCATGGAGTTCTGCCCTTACTTTGTTTCCGTCTTTTTATTTTTTCGCTGATTCTTATTTCTCTTCTTTTTCAAGCCTCTTTTTTATGTTATTTTGTTATTTTTCTTGTCGTCCTCTTCTATTTCATATTAATGTCTTACTAATCTATCTGCATCTTTATATTCTTTTCCTTTTCATTCTCATACTGTTCTCTCTTCTCTCCTCCTCCTATTTCTCTTCATTTTCCTAAGTTGGCAGAATTCGCTAGATACATTGACGTACGATTCCTTGTGCTCCTCTAAGAGTAAGAGTTGTAACCAACAATATAGCAAGTCTATGTTCAAGCAGAACTTTTTTCCTAATACTTCTATCGCCTCTTCTATTCCTATTTCAGTACTTTCTAAAGTATCATCATATCTCAAAATCCGAGAAGATCCCTGAGATTTGCATCATACACATCGTCTCTGGGGCATGTTTCCTGTAACAAGCAAATGTTTTCATGAGGACAGATAAAAAAGTTATTTTTTTTCAACCGTGTTAATAATGTCAAAACAAGTGTTTATACAAATTTTGGCCACTCGAGCTCAATTACGAGAGATGTCAAGAAAGTAAGTTTCCCTAGAGCCGTTTACACAAAGAAAACACAATACCATTGAAAGATTTATTGGAAGTGATACATAAATTGTTAACCTATTTTTCAACATATTCCCCACAGGAATTGAGACATTTGTCATACCGTGAGATCAACAGAGAGGTGCAGACGGCTGTCACACACTGGTTCCGATCAGACGTCTACGACATAGGGATACAAAATTTGATCCCACGGTATGACACATATCTCAATTCCGGTGGGGGATATGTTGAAAAATAGTTCAACAACTGCTGTATCCGTTCCAATAAATCTTTCCATGAAATTGTGTTTTCTTTCTGTAAACGGCCTCAGAGAAACTTACTATCTTCACGGCCTTTGTAATTGCGCTCGAGTGGCCAAAATTTGTGTAAGCACATGATGTAAAATTATTAACATGGTGGAAGAAAAAAATTAACTTTTTTATCTGTCCCCATTAGAACGTTTGCTTATAGGCCTAAGCATATCACTTCTCTCTGCCATTTAATTTCACTATTTGTCCACTATTGCTTCTGATAGCGTCAGCAAGGTATTGTACGTACTGTAGCATTTTATTATGAAAGTCGCAAAGCAATAAAATATTGGGATTAGTAGAAAAATGTCTGGAGCAATATTAGACGTTCATAATGAAATCGCAATAGCCTATCTGTGATCAACACTTTAATTGTGGGAAAAGCTGCCAGAAGTACGCGAATAATTAATGTTCTCGCAGCTCATTTCCTGATGGGGGCATGCCGATGAAAAGCCTTGTAAAGTAGCTTTAAGCCAGGCTTGACGTGTCTATTAATGAGACAGACACACGTAGCTACTGGACCAATTAGTGGAAGGGGAAGGAGTCCTTGGCCCATATGTCTGGTCTTGTAAGACACGTGAAAAATCGCCGATGTTATTGAAATCCTTTGGCATCCAAATGAGAACGATAATAGCTATTTCACTTGCCCGTATTACTTTCATCACATCAATTACACCAGTTTTTTGTATAAAAAGTTCAATTATTTTGAATTATAGTGCAGGCCCCTTCTTAATATTAATGAAGGACATAAAAACATCTGCGAAAGGCAAGATTAATGCCGTCTGCGTTGAGTCATATTATGGCTGTATAAATGCACGTGTACCAATAATATAGCACTCAGGAAGCTCTAATCTTATTGAGATTTCTTACAGATAAAATG
Source organism: Periplaneta americana (assembly GCF_040183065.1). Taxonomy (NCBI): domain Eukaryota; kingdom Metazoa; phylum Arthropoda; class Insecta; order Blattodea; family Blattidae; genus Periplaneta; species Periplaneta americana. The sequence goes on from NC_091117.1 coordinate 160,454,282, forward strand.
CTATGTGAAGTAGCCTACTTCTAATCCCATAATCCTCGCTCCACAACAGTTCCATCAGCCACCAATTCCACAGTTTCTCCATTACCGTCACAAACTATGGAAAACCTTTGCAGTGTAAATTATCGTAAGAAGAACTAACTACAAGGTGGAAAGTAATTAAACCGACAAACACAGGGAGCTTGTATGGGACACCAGATCTAAATGTAACACAAGCCATTGCCATGCTTTATTGCTTGAGTCCCCTATAAAACATTTACACACCAAAATCACTGCAAAAGATGTTCAGAGACATTTATAAACCAAAATCACTGCAAAAGATATTCAGAAACATTTACACACCAAAATCACTGCAAAAGATGTTCAGAAACATTTAAAAACCAAAATCACTGCAAAAGGTGTTAAGAAACATTTACAAACCAAAATCACTGCAAAAGATGTTCAGAAACATTTACAAACCAAAATATTTACAAACCAAAATCATTGAAAAAGATGTTCAGAAACATTTACAAATCAAAATCACTGCAAAAGATGTTCAGAAACATTTACACACCAAAATCACTGCAAAAGATATTCAGAAACATTTACAAACCAAAATCACTGCAAAAGATGTTCAGAAACACTTACAAACTAAAATCACTGCAAAAGATGTTCAGAAACATTTACACACCAAAATCATTGAAAAAGATGTTCAGAAACATTTACAAATCAAAATCACTGCAAAAGATGTTCAAAAATATCTCCATTGATCTATACACAAAGGTTACATCGGCGGGACATGGATCGTCTAACGCGGTGAAATACTTCAGGATTATCGTTTAATTCCCCTCCTGCAGCAAATATCCGAGCCACCAGACCAGTTTAATAAAGCACTGCACTGGGTCAAGACGTAGCTACAACAAAATGCGAATTTGTAGAGTCGTCATGAACTGAAGAACGCATACGCCTTCTGCCGATTTAATAAAGCCTCTGAGGAAAATATGACATTAGAGAAAACCGTTTGTTTTGATGTCCCATACAACCTCCCGGAGTTCGTTGGTTTAATTACTTTTCATCCTGTACTATATGAGAAGCAGTCTCCATTATTCGGACTAAGGCCGCTAAGACTACACCCCTCTACCTACTTCAGTTCTGGTCTGTTGAGAATTCCTTACAACAGATTTTAACGTTTTTGTCTGTCATCAACTTCAATCTTCAAACAAATTGCAGGTATATTTCTAGATAATTTTTAAGTGTTATCTGCTTTCGTTATGGTATTGTATTTTATGAGAGGTGTCTGGCACTCAAAGGCGTTCTTTTCTGAGAGTTGTCTGCTATGGACAAGTTTCTGCTACAAATAATTTTCTGAAAAGTAGGCTATACAGTGCCCGTAACTGAGAGGCGTTCACTGATGGAAGGTACCCTCAATTGAGATAATTCAGCTTTCAAAAAGTATTCGCTATTGAGAGGTATTTTCCACTGAGATATGCTTACTCTCGAGACGTGGTAATTTCTGATAAATGTTAGTTATGCAGAAGGGCCAGTTAATAGGATAAGAGGTGTCTACCAAGCGAAAACCGCTAGTGCTATAGAGAAATGTTCGTCAATGAGAAACGCCCGTTTTGGAGATGTAGAGTAAAGTTGTCTAATTCCATGATACTCCTAATTCTGTGATACGTTTTTTTTCACTGAATGTCACGGGATTGAGCATCTTGCTATGAAGTTCACCGATGTCTCAAAAGCCTAGGCGAAAGATGTACTCTTTCGAGAAAGATGTCTGGCGCTATGGTCGAACGGCAAAACTTTGATTAACATTAAATTTAAAAAAAAAAAGTATCATGGGATTAGGGGTATCACAGAAATAGGCAACTTTACCCTAGGCATATTACAAGCGCCGGTTTCATCAACAAACATTAGAAATGCACTAACACGCTGTTTGTTAACACATGCCAAAATTTTAAAAATTTTGTTAACATTCTTTCGTGTATTTCGGTTCCATCAATGATTTTCAGATAAATATTGACTAACACTTTGTTAACTCTGGCAAAAATTGGACATACAGTAGCATCGATTATCCGAAACAATTGAGGACGGGGGGGGTGTTCGGATAACCGATCATTTACGAAAACAAACTGTACCGGTGTCATAGGAGCAGTATCAAACAAAGAAACACCGATATTAAACACAAACCTGTACATAGGCCTATATATTTTGTATCACACGTCTTACAAATAAAACAGAGAACTAACTAGCCTAGTTTGACAAGTTCAAAATGGTCATTAAAGTCGGCCTACAGTTTAGGAAAAGAAGTCCAAAATTTTTTTTGCTTCAGAGCTGAGACTCGTTTTTTTTTTCAGCCAAATCTCGCGAATAGGGCTAGTGGAACTTCAACATAGCGCGCGGGCAAATTTTAATTTGCTGACTGGAATGTTTCGGTTGATCGGTATTCAGATAATCGATGCTCTACTGTAGTATGAATCAGGTAGGCTATGTTAGAACCGAAGTCGCTCGCTTCACATAGAGAAAACATGTGCAATATTACGATCCCTTTGGCAATTATCATTTGTTATTGAAAATGAACAGCGAAACTGATGGAGTGAAAAGAAATAAAGGATTGAATTTTACTAATATGAAAAATTATTTATTAGTGGAATTAGTAACCAAATATAAAGATGAATTGGAATGCAAGGAAAGAGATGGCGTGAAAATCAGAGCCAATGATGACGAGTGGGTGTGGATTACTAATGCATTCAACTGACATGGCGAGGTTACCGCAAAAACTAAGCAACTTAACATTTTGCTGCCCCTCTTCAATTGATGAAAACACACATTTTCGTTCCATTCTCACTGTAGTATTAGAAACTAACGTAGTTAGTAACTGTAACATGGGAGAGAAAGACATATTTGTGTTGTGTATTTTAACCTCTCGCGAATTTTGTCTGCTATCTTCCTGACAACTGTTTTCCAGAGTCTATACCTCAGAAAAAATTCGTCCTGAGGTAGTTTATCGAAATCGCAGACACCCTTCTCCCGCCGAAGTGCGGTGCATTTAAAAGGTCAGACAGCAATAATTATGCATATACAACTAATTTACATGAGCCATAGTTCAGGTTTTAACAATCTTGTTAAGGTTTTAGTCTAACACAGGAAATTTTAATGTTAACTTAAAACTGTTAACGCAGAATTCCTGCAGTGAAATATCATATGTACTTCGGTACATCATAATAATACGACACGCGTAAGTAATCACTTTGTGATTCAAGATGTCGTTCATTCCGTCGGATCCCGGCCACTTAGTCTCTCGTAATGAGTGCATCTCTGTACATAGTGTGTTGGACATTGTGTCATTGTCACATATTCTTTGACACAGTACATGAGGATAGGCTACCTAAGGGAAATAGAGAAGGTAGAACTTAAACTGAGAAGAATTCAATCCGGCATCGGAACTGGAATCCGGTGTGGCTTAGTGAATAAAGCGTCAGCACGCAGAGTTGAAAAACCCGGGTTCGAGTCCCGGTGCCGGAGAGAATTTTCTCCGGTCTATCCATTTTTCACCAAAATTGTTAAAGTTAACAACTATTCATGAAATAGTTTTTGTGTTAAATTTATTGTTAAATTAGTATAATAATTTAGGCTATTAAGTTTTGACATCTGTTGGCCCTTAAAAGATGCCCGCTGCGAAGAAGAGAAGAAAGAGAAGAATGGACTAATCCGCTACTGAAGAGTGGACTTTGTGTGGCGCAGTTTTCCCGAGGTTCGGGTTCGATTCTGGCCCAGGTCGATAACATTTAAGTGTGCTTAAATACGACAGGCTCATGTCAGTAGATTTACTGGCATGTAAAAGAACTCTTGCGGGACAAAATTCCGGCACACCGTCGACGCTGATATAACCTAGGCAGTTGCGAGCGCCGTTAAATAAAAAAAGTAATTTAAAATTTTAATGCAATGTGTTCGTTTCATTGTATTCGAATATGAACACGCTACACTAAGGCACCAGTAGTTTTGTAAAGACACATGAGTCTATGGAAGGCTGGCCTGCTTGTAATCCGAGCTAAGTGCATAGGGCCCGCTAATCTGTTCGGGTTGGGTGAGGGACCACTCGTCAGGGCTTCAGCGACTCAAATCCGACGTGACAGCTCATTGCGTGGGACTGCGGTAAGCGGAGCGGACGTCTTCTGCAAAGGGAAACGTTACAACGGTGCTCATGTCTCCACAGCGCTCTCCGTGAGACGACCTCATGATACTAGTGGAGCAATGGTGCAATTAGATTAAAAGAACAAACCGATAGAAGCGAAGTATCATGGCCATTTTATTCCTCTGTTATTTTACTTAGGTCCAGTTGTACGGACACGGAATAAAGTCCTGTTAAAATTAATTCCATGGTTACGCTAGAAATGTGTTGTACAAACTCGGAATAGTGCATTATGCGGAGGATATGTTCCGAATTAGCTATTTCATTCTTTCAGTCGCTGTTAAATTGTTGTTATCTAGAGAAAAAATTATAAAATAGCAGTAACATTAGGCACGAACCTCTGATTCTGATGACGAATTGCTATATAAGTTAATTTGTTTTTGAGAGCACAGAAACAAAATAAAATAAGACATAGGCCTACAGCTGATTTATGAAATGAGTATGACGATGAAGAATTTCTGGCAAGATTCGGACTAAAAAGGACAAGTTTTAAGTGTGCTGGAATTAATCAACACATAACAGAAGGTACAAATAGTTCACATTATCATTATTGTAAAGAAATGGTAATTTTTTAATAATTAAAATTAAATTTTAAACAAATTCTGATGGCAATATTATAATATAATATAGTATCAGTATTACGCTCTGCATTTCTGTAGGTAGTAGTACAGTCTAGTAATATACAGTCGCGAAGCTCAATACGTAGGGAATATGCATCCATAGATAGTTGCTAACTACTACGATCGCTACTATCGCTTCATCACAGACAATGCGAAATAGTACCGGCACAGTCTATTGTTCCTAATACTCTCAACAACTCCAGCTTCGTGACTGTATATACTAAACTGTGGTAGTAGTTTGAGATTAAATAACCTAGCTGTAGAATCCCATGCTCATGACATCAGTTTTTTTTTGTTTCGTTTTGTTTGTTTTTTTTTTTTTTCATAACACATTCTTAAGCAATTCACTATCTGAACTACGAATAGCTTAAGTGTAGCTTCTATCTTAGGCCTTTATTTTTTATTTCTTTTTATCTAGGTATTAATTACTTCTTTATAAAAAAAACTCCGTTGACACGATAGTAATAATATGTTCAGAAATATAAAAAAATTACTGGTATTGCGAATGCACTTTACAAACACAACACCATCAACCGCTGTTTCAATTCTGATAACTATGGAATATATGACTTACTTACTTACAAATGGCTTTTAAGGAACCCGCAGGTTCATTGCCGCCCTCACATAAGCCCGCCATCGGTCCCTATCCTGTGCAAGATTAATTCAGTCTCTATCATCATATCCCACCTCCCTCAAATCCATTTTAATATTATCCTCCCATCTACGTCTCGGCCTCCCCAAAGGTCTTTTTCCCTTCGGTCTCCCAATTAACACTCTATATGCATTTCTGAGTTCGCTCATACGTGCCACATGCCCTGCCCATCTCAAACGTCTGAATTTAATGTCCTAATTATGTCAGGTGAAGAATACAATGCGTGCAGTTCTGCGTTGTGTAACTTTCTCCATTCTCCTGTAATTTCATACCTCTTAGCCCCAAATATTTTCCTAACAACCTTATTCTCAAACACCCTTAACCTATGTTCCTCTCTCAAAGTGAGAGTCCAAGTTTCACAACCATACAGAACCGGTAATATAACTGTTTTATAAATTCTAACTTATGGAATAGATAACCTTGGAATAAACGAACGTCATACAACACGGCACTCCATTTATTCTATAGTTAGGAATATTCCACAAATAATTATTCCAATATTTATTTCGCAATCGTAAAACTGGACTTTAGACATAGCCTATGCTTAACTTGCTTCATAGATAAAGGATAAAGGATGGATAGGCTACATCTATTGAAAATTTACACTATCTCTTCGATAATTCTGCTTCTCTTTTAACTTTCGGCATCTTATCCTTCCCAATTCGAATTGCATTATATTCACATAGGAAGATGATATAGGTCTAATTGAAATCAATCATATATGGGCTAAATCGTAAGACGATAAGATTTTATTTGCCGGGCCGGGTGGTTACGCAGTAAGGTAGACCTACGCTTCTCTTAGGCAGCACGGTCCGAATGTTCGTGGGTTCGAATCCAGCCTCGGATATGGATGGATGTCTCTTGTTAATGTTCTGTCCTGTGTGTGTCTTTGTGGAGGCTCTTAAGCTCTGCCGACACATGTTTCGGTGTCTAGTGTGCGGTACAGAGAAAACTATTCCCTCCACTCCACAAAATAATGATATTTCAAATTTATTAATCCATAATTTTGATAGAAATAGCTTAAATAATTCATGAATAACTGATTAGAGATAAAATTATGATCTGTTGTATATTTCGTTGTTATAGGCCTATAAGTTATCTTCTATGCAATACAATAAATTAGATTTCTGCAAGAACTAGCTACAAGTTTCCAAAAGAAACAAAGAAAACCAAGAGGATCTCCTTCCTTCCTTCCTTCTGGTTTAAAAGGCTCCTAATAGCAGCTTTTCATCAAGTGGGTTTCTTTGCCAGCTATATGGGGTGCTTATGTACGGAGAGGGAATGTAATAGGCTACTAGCTACTTGATAAGCGCCAGTCATTAACACATTTTTAGTAGGCTCTACAATAAAACTTTAAGAACTAAACTTGGAGAACATTTCTGATTCTGAAAACAAAAGAACGGTCACATTAACCAGTCGCAGAACATAGTTTGAACCACAGTCTAATATATACAGTCACGAAGCTTGAGTTGTGAGGGTACTAGGAACAATAGACTGTTTCGCATTGTCTGTAATGAGGCGATAGTAGCGATCCTAGTGGTTAGCAACTGTCTATGGATGCATATTTACTGCGTATTAAGCTTCGTGACTGTATATGCTAGACTGTGGCTTGAACTTCTCTATGTATGGCCAACAATGTAGACTAGAATTTCTCCAGTCTTTCAACGAAAAAATTATAAACATCTTGGGGAAAATTCCAAAGGAAAACTGGAGGAAAGATCTTTTCTTGAATAATTTTCAAACACAAAATATGTCATTCGTTGTGTTACATGGTATGTTAAGTTATATTACTCGGGGATACATAATTTCTCTCGAGTAAGTGATGTAGTCGCGTGTACACATATCTGAGTGGTGAAACGTTTCGAGAGTGTACTCGAGATAAAGTCCAATTTACGTCAGAGTAAAATCATTACCAACGTTTGCTGAAAACTGGCTTATGTCACACTTAAAAAGTTTATAAAATCCTATGAGTAATAATGAAGACAAAATAGTAAGTTTTGTATCAAGGGCGAAATGAAGATATTTGTTGCGGGGTTGCTGCCGAGGGCCTCTGGCCCGAGGGTGCAAGTGGCTCGAGGTTTATATATGAAATTTCGACAAAGATTCCGTATTATTTTGTGACGCACTAGTCCGTAATTGAATAAGTTAAAAATTGTTCATAAGAGTTTGAAGTTAGAAATTCGCTTTGTATTTGTATGTCTTACTTAGCGTCAACGTAGAGATAAATTTTTTGTCCTACAGAACACATCTGTTATGGTAACAATTGATATTAGAGGAGAAAAATTCGCTTCGGCGCCGGGGATCGAACCCGGGTCCTTGGTTCTACGTGCCATTGAGCTACGCCGAAGTTCAATCCACAGCACCGGATCGAATCCTTCTCCAATGTGTTTCCCTTTTGTGGCGTAACTCCAAGTTCGACATGTATTTGACATTTTTTTTTATATTAAGTCAACTGTCATTATACAAAGAGTGCACTCAGTTAAACGACTTGGTGGCTAGGATTCCACAGTAATATGCACTGTTCCTCGAATAATCTACATAAAGATTAATTTTTTGGTCCTACAGAATAATGCCAGTTGACTTAGTCTAATACAAAAAAGTCAACATACATGTCGAACTTGGAGTTAGGCCACAAAAGGGAAAAACACTGAAGGAGAGGGATTCGATCCCGTGCTGTGGATTGAACTTCGGCGTAGCTCAATGGTTAGAGCGCTTGGTACATAGAACCAAGAACCTGTGTTCGATCTCCGGCGCCGGAGCGAATTTTTCTCCTCTAATATCAATTGTTACCATAACAGATGTATTCTGTAGGACCAAAAAATTAATCTTTACGTAGATTCTTCGAGCAACAGTGCACATTACTGTGGAATCCCGGCCACCAAGTCTTCAACTAAGTGCGCTCCTTGTATAATGACAGTTGACTTAATATTAAAAAATATCAACATACATGTCGAACTTGGAGTTAGGCCACAAAAGGGAAAAACACTGAAGGAGAGGAATTCGATCCGGTGCTGTGGATTGAACTTCGGCGTAGCTCAATGGTTAGAGCGCTTGGTACATAGAACCAAGAACCTGTGTTCGATCTCCGGCGCCGGAGCGAATTTTTCTCCTCTAATATCAATTGTTACCATAACAGATGTATTCTGTAGGACCAAAAAATTAATCTTTACGTAGATTCTTCGAGCAACAGTGCATATTACTGTGGAATCCCGGCCACCAAGTCTTCAACTAAGTGCGCTCCTTGTATAATGACAGTTGACTTAATATTAAAAAATATCAACATACATGTCGAACTTGGAGTTAGGCCACAAAAGGGAAAAACACTGAAGGAGAGGAATTCGATCCGGTGCTGTGGATTGAACTTCGGCGTAGCTCAATGTCAGAGCGCTTGGTACGTAGAACCAAGGACCTGGGTTCGATCCCCGCCGCCGGAGCGAATATTTCTCCTCAAATATCAATTCTTATTTAGCGTGTTTTGTTTTGGTATCTAGAGACTGTGTAGGCCTACACTAAAAAAAAAAAAGAATAGGCCTACCTAGAATAAAAATTATTCGTTGAGGGAGGCCATGCATGATGCTATTATATCTTTGTTATTAAGTTCGGTCTCTGAATTTAATAGGCCCTAGACAATGTTCTGTTGTATTGAAAATGATGTCGGGATCTGTTGAAACCGAAATTCCTTCTGGAGTTCCTATTAAAGCCAAACAAGCTGAAGATAACCTGTTGCCAATTAAATAAATATAAGTAAGTTTATAAGTAAACAAACGACATATTTTTTTGGCCCGCAAAGGTGTAAAAAGCTGTATTACATATATCGTATCCATGGAGGAATTGAACAATTATGGACCAGTGCGCCAGAAAATATTTTATTATGTGAACATATCAGACTAAGTGCCAAATAAATCAAATTGGTTTACCAAACAGACTGTCATTAAACGACATGTGTAAACAGTTTATAACTACACAGTAACTACAGTGGCACATACCTACATCATTTTCTTACAAGACAGAATTTAATAAAATATGAATAAAACCCTAGAGAGGAAACTATTTCTTATACTGTACTGAAATATAAATGCGGGCTTTCAAATATCTGTAAAAATTTCTCCAGGTGCTTATGAAATAAATACTACAGGAGCACAGAGTCGTATAATATTTCGATCTGTGTCGGATTAAAATTAACTAGGCCTAATTATTATGTGCAACTCTCAGTAGACCCCAGAAGTCTTTGTAAAATAAATTTTGTGTGTCCCAAGTAATTAATTTTAAGAGGTTCTGGGAATCCCAAGTCTCCCCGGCGATATAAGAGAAATGTTTGGTTATGCGCAGCCTATTGAATTATACGAGATGTTCTTTCGCTCCAAAAAATTTCAAGTACGGGTCTATGATAGTTTATTTTGTTCTGCACTCAAAGAATCTACTTCATGGAAAGTTATTAGCAGAGACCGGAAGTTTAGGCATTATGAATCACTAAAAAAAAAAGGCATCATAAATAGCTAAAATAGGCAGGCAAAAAAGCATTATAAATAGCTAAAATATGCAATAAAAGGCAATTACAAAAACCTTGCACTAGACCCACAACCTTGCACTTTCCACAAAGGGATTTCGGCAGCAAGAAAAGCTTTACTTAGTCGAATGAAAATTGAGATTTTCGACTCAATGTTGCAATTACTATTGGAAGCAAAGAAATCTTCTTCCCAGTAGCCTTGGAAAGTGCATTATTGTGTTTGGTTATACAGATACGTAGCGATATGAAATATTTAGCTTAGCTACAACGTCGCAGTGAACAACCGTTAAAAATAACGTTAGACCCGCACTCATTGTTGCCTTGTCAAATAAACACAAGCAATAATTAAAACGCTTACTGTTATACATTTCTGCACGGCAGCACTCATTGTTGCAAAGAGAATATGAACTGACTAAAAGATAATAATGTACATTCGGTGAAGTCACTTTCATTGTAGCGGTTATAGAAATAAATTTAAATAGAATACCTGTAGGCAATTTTTAATAATAATAAATTAATAAATAATAGATTAATAATCAAATAAAGGCAAAAAAATTATTTTGTAAATTAGGCATGTAGCCTATATTAAAATAGGCAGAAAAAGCAACATAAAACTGTGACATTTCAATCACAAAGGTATAATTCGTACAGATTTACTTTCAAAATGAAGATGGATTTAACACATTTAAAAAGGCATTCAGCCAAATTGACGGTCTCTGGTTATTAGGGCCCCAAAGTACTGTATTTCTGAATGTAACCTATGTACTTACAGCACAAACATAATAATTAGCTCTGCGATGAATGAACACATTTTACGAAAGATTTTTAAGATTCTCAAAACAAAAATATCCTGTTATTATAAAAACAATAAATGATTCAGCGCGGAGATATTAAATTTAGGATACATTTTTTCAATCACAGTTTCCTGGTACTGCACTCTAATTAATTTCATTCTGAACGTAGAAAATGTAGTCTACATATTTTATGGAAAGTAATTCAAGAGTGTGATCCCAAAACTTGCTCAGTGCCTTTGTCCATTTTTATGATTTATACATGTACATGATTAAGTTCGAGCACTCTATCATTATATTTTGAGCTTGTTTTCTTCCAAAACAACGCCCATCTTTGTCTAAAAGTTGTGTTATTGTGTATGTAACTTGAAAACTCGCTCAATCCGTAGACCACTGGATACAAAAACTAGCTCAGTCCTTTCATAAAAATAAACTGAACGCGTTTTGTGACCACAATCTTCAATTATGGTCCGTCTCAGGAATCTGTGAAGTAGAAAGACAAAACAAAATCTCTGCGCAAGAGGTATGTGGGAGAGAAAGGGCCAATGACTGCTCTGTGGGAGGCATTGCTTGAACGAAGCGAGCAATTGCTTTCAAGAAGGGATAATTTCTATCTGAACTCTACTATACCTTCTACCACGAGCATCTTACCCCCTAGAGGACTTAAGCTGATGCTGCCCGCAATACACTCCGGCACAAATAGACTCCGCCCCTATATGCATGAAGTTACTCCACAGATTCCTGGGACGGACCATAGGAGATCTATGACATTCTGAAGACAACGTAAGAAAATAATTTAATTCTGCGATGGGATAGTCCTTTACGAGTGATTCCTTCCAAAACTTCCTCAGAAGTAAAGTTCGAGGATCATTGTGTTAACCCACGTTACTCTAGTAATGGTTAAATGATCGTTCATCTCTGCTAAGAGGGCCACCGCCGTAACTCAGTCGGCTGAGTCCTGATCCGGAGTTGCGTTCGGGCTTGGGTTGGGTTTTACTGTAAGGCGAAAGTCAGGTATTCTATAGCGAATCCTCGGCCTCATTTCGCCAAACAGCCTACCATCTCGCTATCACCAATCCTATCGACGCTGAATAACCGAGCAGTTGATACAGTGTCGTTAAAATCTCTGCACGAAGGACATATTAATTGCTAAAAAAAAGCCTTTGAAATTAAAAAATCTCTGCTGAATCATGTGGACAGAAGCCAACAGTCGGCCGGTTTGGCGTTGGTCTTCCATTCATTCTCGCCTCGGATTAGGCCTAAAAGAAAAAATTGGCATTTTTTTCTCCGCCCCTCCCATTTCATGAAATTCTCTTAGTTTTGATAAGGGAGAAATAATAGTTCTTTTTAAACACAAGTGTGTACAATTTTTAGTCATTTTTTATGTTCTGGAGGCCTTGCTCGGGACCTCCCAGAGTGAGGATGATTGTGGAATAAGGAAATGAAGATAATGGTGAGGAGGAAACGGGAGAACCTCGAGAAAAATCCCTTTGCGCCCGCTTTGTCTACCACAAATTCCTTCGTGACTCAGACAGGAATCGAACCTGGATCGTCACGGTGAAAGGCAGAGAGGCTAACCACTCTGCCACGGACGAGGTACAATGGAGAATTCACTTTACGTTATACTTTTAGGACCCCCAATAGGCATTTTAAAGAAAAAAAACTTCGCTTCAGCGAGCGAATAATTTATTTTATGAACGTCTCTTAGATTTTTGAAGGATAAAAAAAGTATTTGGTTCCAGACAAAGTGAACCTATTTTCTAAAAATACTTTTAAAATACCGGTACAAAGTCTTTTTGAACAGGTAAGAAAAAAATTTGATTCCGCGAATAGAAAGTCTAGTTTAACCAAGACTCCCAGATATGAGGAAATTATTAGAAAAATCTTTGGTTCTGGCCAGAGAGAACCTATTTAATGAATGGTCCTTTAAGTCACAAAGTTTTTTAGACCTATAAAATGAAAACATCTTTGGTTTCTTATGGGAATAAACCATTTTTATGGGAAGTTGTCTGAATTCTCTTTTCGGCCGTGAAAGAGAAATATCTATAGTTCTGTGCAGGGATGAAATTAACAGATGAGGTGTAACTCTATACGACTTCTAGAAGAAGGGGAGTGAAAGGAGGTGAGGAGGGAAGGGGGCAAACTCTTTGACACGCAACTGCATCAGGAATTCCTGATGCCCCGATTTACTACCGGTTAGAGCGGTGACAGCTGAAGGCATTCACACCTGCAGTAAGCCGCTCGCTCATTGGGCAAAGCTTGGCGCCGCGATCAGCGATTGGTCGACGGGTTTTCACGACGTGTCTTGTCACATAAGGCCTTGCCTGTCCTCTCCACTAGACAACCACATAAATTCTTTTATTTTTTTTCCTCACGAAATCTTTCTTGTCTCCGTATACCTGTCCTTTTATAGCCGTACATAATGGTCAAGTCTGTGTCCTCCATAGCTGGTATCACCGTCTCCAACTCTTAAGTCGTCAAGAAAACCTTAGCTCGTTTCACGAGAAAATAAACATAAATTTAGAGAGGAGAATCATTATACTTGAGCTGTGTCTCCTGCTCGAATAGCCTCGACTACAGGGGGCGAATACTTCTTGTTCCACAACATGAGAAGCTCATGTGCCAACTTCCGATATGCACACACGCAAGAATCTCCTATCGTTCTCGAGCCTACTTCGGAACCAAATAAAAACTGAAGGCTGGAACACGGAATAGGGATATCTTATGCGAAGTTTTACCATTAGATGGCAGGAGCGTTCCATGCGGCACAACAAATTGTAGGGCTATATTATGTCATAATATGTTACAGTTGATTACGTTCTCCTACTTGTTGGTTTTGTGTGTGTGTCAAATTATATTTAACTTATAATTATTTTACATAACCTAGTATATTAATATAATTCAGTATTTTCTTACGTCATAATTTAATTTAATTTACAATAAATAATAACGTAAACTTGCATAATACTGAGGATTCCCCTTAAGAGATGGATGGCGAAATCTGCAGTATGCAGAATATAGATACGAGTAAATTGAATATTCATTAACCTAAATGAGAACTTTGAGAACGAGGTGCAGGAATAAAAATATAGGAACTTTGTCGAAGATGAATATTACCTCTTTTATCAATAGTATTGTAAAAACTGCAAGCATTGTATTCTTCACCTGACATAATTAGGAACATCAAATCCAGACGTTTGAGATGGAGATGGGAAGCCGAAGGGAAAAAGACCTTTGGGGAGGCCGAGACGTAGATGGGAAGATAATATTAAAAAGGTTTGAGGGAGGTGGGATATGATGATAGAGACTGGATTAATCTTGCTCAGGATAGGGACCTATGGCGGGCTTATGTGAGGGCGGCAATGAAACTCCGGGTTCCCTAAAAGCCAGTAAGTAAGTATTGTAAAAACAGGATATGCAACCACCAATATGTTTTTTTATAGGGAAAGGACTATCGAGATTTAATTCCTCGTTTTTTTTTCTCTAGTTGCAGAAAGATCAAATGCAATGTTTCATAAGATGATATAATATGATCGCAGTAGTATCACGATTATTCCTGTGTTTTGTAGGTTAAGGATATGCAGTTTTCAATACTATGTAGGATGATTTTGAAAATGTGAAGTAAAAACACGGTTTTAATAATCAGTCTACATACATTAAAAACATTATTCACGAAATGGACTTCACTATGAATCGTCCTGGATAATAAACATCCCAGTTAATCGAGAGTTTACTGCAGGCGTAAAATCCTGGCGTAAACTTCGGAGACTTCTAGAAGTACTGAATTATAATCTAAGCTAACATAGCTTGCATATGCTTTTATTAATTTTTCTTTCCCCTCCTCCAAAATGAAACTGTAGCCAGGAATTCCTTACTTGAAGTAGTTATTTTTGTTTGCCACTTTCGAGGCGCAGTTTAATTGCTTAAATTTTAAAGCCTATATTCAGAATATTTCGGGACCTAAATGAAGACAAAAGGCTTTCCCTGGTTTTTAAATATAAGTTAGGAACACAACAAAAATTTGGCATTTTGAGTTTTTTAAGAGTATTTTATGTACTAATACACTACGTAAATCCTCAATGTTTCTATACCGGAAAAAAATGCTCACGCAAAGCGCATCCCTCAAAGTACACACGCGCTATCTGTTGTTACTAGTTCAGGATAATATACCTATTGTAAGAAATTCCATTTACAGTCTCCGTCATGCAGCAATCGACCCACCTGCGGTCCCTAGTCTCCGTGCTGCACCGGCAGTAAATTCTATCAAGTTTCCAAGAACGTTGCAGTTGCAAGTAATTTACTGCCCTTGATTGTGAGTGATAGTGCTGTAATACCTGCAGAAATAGTGGTTGTAGCAACAGCAATACCAGTGATATTAGTGGCAGTAGTGATTGATGCATTGGCCGTACTGTACGTCCGAGTGGTTAGCCTATGTTGCAGTCATGAAAATGAGGGAATACACGTGACAGTCAGGTCTACTTAACATGGGGGCCTTTTTCTTTATATCATTTTAAACAGTTGTATATAATATTACTTAGTCGGTCTGGGTAGCGTTGTTTGTATAGCGCTGGCCTTCTGTGCTCAAGGTTGCGGATTCGATCCCGGCCCAGGTCGATGACATTTAAGTGTGCTTAAATACGACAGGTTCATGTCAGTAGATTTACTGGCGTGCAAAAGAACTCCTGCGGGACAAAATTCCGGCACATCGGCGACGGTGATATAACCTCGGCAGTTGCGAGCGTCGTTAAATAAACCATAATTAAAAAGAAATATTACGTGGACTTCAATTCCGCACAGTAATTTTTTCAGGAAAGAGCTTAAGAGCTCAGCCACTAGCCTTTACAGAGGTTAGCAAAAGAGGGTGGAGAAGAGCGAGATGCGACATAACCACTCGCACGGACAGTAGTAGTAGTAGTCTAAAATTAGTATAGGTCTAAGTAATGAGTAACAGTAGTATTAAAGGAAGAGCAGTATGAGGACGTAAATAGTAATCAATAATCAGGGTAGCAACAGCAGGACTTTTGGTGACAATAACAAGAAGAGTGGTGATAGTAATAGTAGACTAATAAAAGTAGTAAGCATAAACAGTAGGTCTACAGTAGTAATAATAGCATCAGAGAAGAAGCGTATGAGGACGTAACAATAACAGTAGGCCTACTAACAGGATTTGTGGTGAAAATAATACGAAGAGTGGTGATAGTAATTGTAGACTAATAGGAGTAGTAAGTATAACAGTAGGTCTACAGTAGTAATAATAGCATCAGAGAAGAAGCGTATGAGGACGTAACAATAACAGTAGGCCTACTAACAGGATTTGTGGTGAAAATAATACGAAGAGTGGTGATAGTAATTGTAGACTAATAGGAGTAGTAAGCATAACAGTAGGTCTACAGTAGTAATAATAGCATCAGAGAAGAAGCGTATGAGGACGTAACAATAACAGTAGGCCTACTAACAGGATTTGTGGTGAAAATAATACGAAGAGTGGTGATAGTAATTGTAGACTAATAGGAGTAGTAAGCATAACAGTAGGTCTACAGTAGTAATAATAGCATCAGAGAAGAAGCGTATGAGGACGTAACAATAACAGTAGGCCTACTAACAGGATTTGTGGTGAAAATAATACGAAGAGTGGTGATAGTAATTGTAGACTAATAGGAGTAGTAAGCATAACAGTAGGTCTACAGTAGTAATAATAGCATCAGAGAAGAAGCGTATGAGGACGTAACAATAACAGTAGGCCTACTAACAGGATTTGTGGTGAAAATAATACGAAGAGTGGTGATAGTAATAGTAGATTAATAGGAGTAGCAAGCATAACATTAGGTCTACAGTAGTAGACTAATATTAGCATCAGAGAAGAAGCAGTATGAGGACGTAGTAGTTATCTATCAGAGTAGCAACAGTAACAGTAGGCCTACCAATAGGATTTATGGTGACAATAATACGAAGAGTGGTGATAGTAATAGTGGACTAATAGGAGTAGCAGGTGTAATAATAACAGGATTTGTGGTGGCAATAATATGACTAATAGTGATATTAACAGTAGGCCTAATACGAATAGCAGCGGTATTAGTAACAGAATTTGTGATGGCAATAATATGACTTATAGTGATATTAACAGTAGGCCTAATACGAATAGCAGTGGTATTAGTAACAAGATTTGTGGTGGCAATAATATGACTAATAGTGATATTAACAGTAGGCCTAATACGAATAGCAGCGGTATTAGTAACAGGATTTGTGATGGCAATAATATGACTTATAGTGATATTAATAGTAGGCCTAATACGAATAGCAGCGGTATTAGTAACAGGATTTGTGGTGGCAATAATATGACTAATAGTGATATTAACAGTAGGCCTAATACGAATAGCAGCGGTATTAGTAACAGAATTTGTGATGGCAATAATATGACTTATAGTGATATTAACAGTAGGCCTAATACGAGTAGCAGCGGTATTAGTAACAGGATTTGTGATGGCAATAATATGACTTATAGTGATATTAATAGTAGGCCTAATACGAATAGCAGTGGTATTAGTAACAGGATTTGTGATGGCAATAATATGACTTATAGTGATATTAATAGTAGGCCTAATACGAATAGCAGCGGTATTAGTAACAGGATTTGTGATGGCAATAATATGACTTATAGTGATATTAACAGTAGGCCTAATACGAATAGCAGCGGTATTAGTAACAGGATTTGTGATGGCAATAATATGACTTATAGTGATATTAATAGTAGGCCTAATACGAATAGCAGCGGTATTAGTAACAGGATTTGTGATGGCAATAATATGACTTATAGTGATATTAACAGTAGGCCTAATACGAATAGCAGCGGTATTAGTAACAGGATTTGTGATGGCAATAATATGACTTATAGTGATATTAATAGTAGGCCTAATACGAATAGCAGCGGTATTAGTAACAGGATTTGTGATGGCAATAATATGACTTATAGTGATATTAATAGTAGGCCTAATACGAATAGCAGTGGTATTAGTAACAGGATTTGTGATGGCAATAATATGACTTATAGTGATATTAATAGTAGGCCTAATACGAATAGCAGCGGTATTAGTAACAGGATTTGTGATGACAATAATATGACTTATAGTGATATTAACAGTAGGCCTAATACGAATAGCAGTGGTATTAGTAACAGGATTTGTGATGGCAATAATATGACTTATAGTGATATTAATAGTAGGCCTAATACGAATAGCAGTGGTATTAGTAACAGGATTTGTGATGGCAATAATATGACTTATAGTGATATTAATAGTAGGCCTAATACGAATAGCAGCGGTATTAGTAACAGGATTTGTGATGGCAATAATATGACTTATAGTGATATTAACAGTAGGCCTAATACGAATAGCAGTGGTATTAGTAACAGGATTTGTGATGGCAATAATATGACTTATAGTGATATTAACAGTAGGCCTAATACGAGTAGCAGCGGTATTAAAACAGGATTTGTGGTGACAATAATAGGCGCATGAATAATTATTGGTGATATTAATAGCAATGGGAGTAGGAGGAGTATTAATAACAGTAGAAAATAAGGAAATATTTAAGAAAAAGAACACACAAATATCTTTTACTTCCCGACATGAATATAAATTTAGTTTTTCTTCCCAGACCAAAGCATGTGGAATAGGCCTATGTGGAAAAAATTTGAAATGTGTTATGATTGTTACTTAATGAGTGGATGGTAGATATAATATGTGAGCAAGTTTTAGCCTTTTGGCTTTGAATATTTTATCCTATCTTTAACTAGTATCTATTATCATCAAGTCAATGAAAATTACAGAGTGGTTTAACTGAAGCTAGCTGTGTAGGTAAGTTACCCCTTAAAAATTTTAATAAGCGAGCTTTAAAACTTCATGACCACAAAGCAGAATGTGAATACCTGTAACTTATATTTAGGTAGATCACACTTCCTGGTTACCTTAGTAATGTAAAGCACAGACTGTCTTCAACATCACTTTTTCTTAGTAAGATGAAAGAACATTATAAAAGAGAAATCTATTTGGCACCAGCACGTTACTCAGTAAACAATTACAACCCATAAGTTCCTGTTAGTAACACGAATTTCGGGTGGCAAACGAATAGAACGGACGGAGCGAAAGGCTGTTCATACAATTCCTTCAGCTACGATTACAATGAAATTTTTATGACCCTCTTTCACTGAAGATTGTTGGTTTAAAACTGACTTTTACTGCGTCCATTTTATATAAGACTCCAAATAAAGTTTTAAACATATGCCATTAAATAAACTACACGGTGAAAGAGTTTCAAACTACAGTTGAAGGTGACAATAAAACACAAAGTTTATGTGCAAGTATTTTGTCCAACATCCCCTCCCCCATTCTGGGGATTATCTAACGTTTTGATTTTCGCGATAACGTTTGACAGTCATAATCTCGTAAGACCAATAGAAGAAAATAGGACTATCAACAGGACATAGGTTCGATTTTGTACAAGTGTTGAGGACTATATTAAAGAAACAGGTTCTCTGACTATTTCGGTTTTAGGTAGTCATTTTTGTGAAAATGGATAATAACTTATTATCTTCTCAACTAAAGTCAGCTGGGACAGCCAGAACTACGAGGGCTTCAGTTCACAGTTTTCAGTTCAGTGACTCGTGCGTGGTTTGTACTTTCGTACGCTTGTACGTGACCTTGATTCACCAGTTCGAAATGCACAGATAATAGACATACGAGTAGCGCACAAAATGAATATATTAAACGAAGACACGCCAATGGAACAAGAATTGCAATCTGCACGTCGTTATGCAGAGTTGGCACTGAGCGGCAGAACTGGCTCCGCGTGACGGAATCCGACCGAATCAATCAATCTGCACCAGAGGTGGGAAAAACAAGCCCGCGGGTCACTCCAGCCCCTGCGTCACCACGGCAATTGCAACATATACAAGATTCGACGTCAAAGCATCTGCAAGCCTTCTAGAACTACACCAGGGATTCTTGCGACCTGCTGGTTGACGACTTCACGTCAGAGTAGCTGGGTTCGATCCGCGTCTTGCTCTCTGAGATTTGTGATAGAAATAACTGCTGAGAAGCAAGTTTTCTTGGAATGTTTCGAGTTCCACCGCTAGTTATTCCTACTCTAGGTCTATTACTGCACAATTATTGTCATATAATTCTTAGGTCTATCTTATAGGCTTACGAATAAGTTCTGTTGTTTGAAACGGTCATTAAATAAATCAAATACAGTAGAACCCCGATTATCCGAAATCCTATTAACCGATTGGCGGATTATCCGTCTGTCTTTCTCTCCCTTCTTCTTCTTCTTCTTCTTCTTCTTTTTTGCTACAGAAACATATGAAGTAGATATTATTGTACGTTATATTAATATAGGCCTACGTATTTTTTCTAGAGAGTGTTATTACAAGCATTTAAACTTACTGTCCAAATTACACGAGAGGATCCTTGCGGGGTAAGAGGAGAGTAAGCCAGTAACTCAGCATTCTTGAAGGAGCAGGTGGATGGGAGTGGTTTCATTGGTCGGCTGGTACAAACAAGGCTCAATGAATGGCCGGTCGGTTCAATGTCGGGATAATTTATAAGAGTGGGGGAAAAACTCGCATTCCTTGCTCTGATCTTCTCGTGAAATGCGGACAGTACACAATTTTGTCTACTGTTCTAAGTTATATAAGATTGTTAAAAGAAAAAGTGTTGTGCTAAGTACTGTATCGAACGAAATGCATGTAATTAAGTGGTTTGGAGAAAGGGAAACTGTGGGTCATCTCGCATCACAATACGAGACTGATTTAATAAAAATCAAAGATAAAGTGTATACAATACGTAAATCTACAACATGAGACCTCTAATATTCCTATCTTTCCGATGACAGCCATTACAAGGAGTTTTCTTACCCCTTAAAAACATATCGTTAAGAATCGAACTTAAATTAATGAACTTCTGATTCACTACCAAGCGTGTTAAACACAAGACCATGAAGAAAATGACGAAAGTTCAAGTGTTATTCACATAATTTACGAAAATATTTTATGGTACGGATTATGCGATTTTTTCGATTAACCGTTCAGTCAACCGCCTTCATTACCACGGATTATAGGCGTTCTACTGTACTCAATGCCGGGCGTTAAAAAAAAGATGGGGAGGTTAAAAGGACAAAAATAATTGAGAAGTTAGGAAGGGGGTGAGAAGGTGTGGAATAGAAAAGAATATGGAGAAGAAAAAGACGAAGAAATAAAAAAGTCGTATGAGAAAATGTAAGAGAAGATAATATTAGAGAGACAAAAGTGAGAGATAACAAAAATGAACATAAGGCGTAAGAAACTGATGACATGGAAAAGATAAAAACGCCGTGTGAGAATAAAGAGAGGAAAAAAGACATAAAAGATTACTGAAAGGAACAGAAAAGAGATAGAAAATAAAGGAGAAGGTACAAATGACAAAAGTAAAGAGAACGAATGAGAGATAAGAAGGAAAGATAAAATAAGAAAAGAAAGAAAAATAAAGCCATAGGTCTAAGTATCCAGAAATAGACGTCAGTGAGAAGGAAAAAAAGTAGGTGGAAGAGCAAAAAAAATAAAATAATTAAATAATTAAAGAGAAGAAAATGAGAGAATAGAAAGGGAAAGGGAAGGAACGCTTATTCTGGAGAGGGAGATAAAGAAACGTAATTATAAGACGGAAGAGCAGAAAGAAAAGATGAAATAGATAAAGAGAGAAGACAAAGTACTAGGTAACTTACAAAGTAAATAAAGATGATAAATGAGGAGCAGAAGAAGAAGAAGAAGAGGAAAAGAAAACGGAAATGGAAAATACTAAAAAAAGATTAAAACAAAGAAGAAATAAGAAGAGGCTAAGAGAAGAAAAGGGGAAGAAGACTCAGAAGGAAAAAAAAGTGAGAGAGGATAAAAAGACGGAAAATGAGGAAAATCGAAAGAGAAAGAAAAGGAGTCTCCTATATGTTTATGTAGGCTATAAAATTACCTTCCTCGGTCTGCAATAGAGAGACAGAGAGAATAAATAAAATAAAAAGTTTGAAATTCCAGAGTTGCCTGTACGCTAACTACTGGAGTTACAAAGTCCAGTGACGGAGACTGATGCCCGAGTCTCTGGGGTTATTTATGTAACGTAAAGTAACCGTTTCACTGCCGCTCGTTAGCCCAAGACAATGCCGGTTCTGTTATCTGCCATCACTCCGCCAAGAGATGATATATTCCTCCTGGCGTATCGTCACTTCCAAGACCATTAATAATCAAATCATTTGGAAGACAAGGCGGGGTTTGTATTCCAGCAATGTCACCCGAGGAGCAGTTGCTAGGGGTGATTAAAAACTGCGCCTTAAATTTCTGACATATGCAGTATAGTTTCAAGAAGAAACAGGCGTAAAGTGTACTATTTAGCTCAGTCTCGGCAGCTCTATCAGGTGCTTTCCTCCGTTATGAGAATAGCACTTGCATGCTCATGGCTCGCGGAGGCTTACTTCAAATAGGCCTACTTTCATTTTCGCCACATTTTTCAGACTAACGCCATATTATCATCTCAAGTCATCGTCTACAACGCGTCTAAAAAGGGCATTAAGAAAAAATAACCTCCTATTGCCTGGGTTGATTAAGAGCTGCGCCTCAAATTTTTACAATGTATTTCTGTGATGTATCTACATCACGCCAGTACAAAATATTTCCAAAAAGAAAAACACATTTAAAAAATATAAAGCAGAAAATAAGCAGGAGGAAGAGAATGAACACTATGACATGAAGGAAAGTGCTGACGAAACTCTGTGCCATGATAAATAAAATATTTAATACCGGTAGGCCTACGACAAAATAATTTACAGAACCATGCCACCTTAATCTTTCTTTGTTCTTAACTCCTATAATAAATTGTCTGGCCTTTATTAATCAGATAATCTTCTTGTACTTTGATTTTTATTGTAATTGTAAATTTAATATTAATTGTAATTGTATTCTTAATATTGTAGTTGTAATCCCCTGGTAGAGGGGAAGGGATGGCCTGATGGCTTTATCTGTACCAGGTTAAATGGATGGATGGATGGATAGATATAGATAGATAGATAGATAGATAGATAGATAGATAGATAGATAGATAGATAGATAGATAGATAGATAGATAGATAGATAGATAGATAGATAGATAGATAGATAGATAGATAGATAGATAGATAGATAGATAGATAGATAGATAGATAGATAGATAGATAGATATATATAGATAGATAGATAGATAGATAGATAGATAGATAGATAGATAGATAGATAGATAGATAGATAGATAGATAGATAGATAGATAGATAGATAGATAGATAGATAGATATATAGATATATAGATAGATAGATAGATAGATAGATAGATAGATAGATAGATAGATAGATAGATAGATAGATAGATAGATAGATAGATAGATAGATAGATAGATAGATAGATAGATAGATAGATAGATAGATAGATAGATAGACAGATACAGACAGACAGACAGACAGACAGACAGACAGACAGACAGATAGACAGATAGATAGATAGATAGATAGATAGATAGATAGACAGACAGACAGACAGACAGACAGACAGACAGACAGACAGACAGACAGACAGACAGACAGACAGACAGACAGACAGACAGACAGACAGACAGACAGACAGACAGACAGACAGACAGACAGATAGACAGACAGATAGATAGATAGATAGATAGATAGATAGATAGATAGATAGATAGATAGACAGATACAGACAGACAGACAGACAGACAGACAGACAGATAGACAGATAGATAGATAGATAGATAGATAGATAGATAGATAGATAGATAGATAGATAGATAGATAGACAGATAGATAGACAGATAGACAGATAGATAGATAGATAGATAGATAGATAGATAGATAGATAGATAGATAGATAGATAGATAGATAGATAGATAGATAGATAGATAGATAGATAGATAGATAGATAGATAGATAGATAGATAGATAGATAGATAGATAGATAGATAGATAAAAAGGTTATATAAGCTTATTATACTAGCCTATATACTATTAGCTCGGTACACAAAGCGCTGGCTTAAGACGATCGTTGTATTTATAATGGTCATTTGTCATTCCACCAATAAGTCTTATTCTCCATAATTCTCGTTTCATTATCATTTCCGTCTCTAAAAATAGGACATTCCTGTGTTTATGTGACGTTGAATCGGTCGTCCGCCACGGTGGGTATTTCTCGAGATTTGTTCAAAAACTCTTAGATGGCAGTGGTGGTGGATTCTAGACAACTCGTAGATACGTATAAGAAACACTGAAGCTCCCCAGATATCACCCGTGAGCGGACATGGCGACTCATATGTAGTCCAAATGTCTGAGGTACGACAGTCCATCACTCGAGGTCGTTGAGGCTGTTTACCTGGTTGGGTTCTTTTCGAGATTTTCTCCAACCGTTAAGAGAATGTCAGGTAATCTACGGCGAATTCTCGGCCCTATATCGTCAAACGATCATATCGATAAGTTATCACTTATCATGAAATCCACGAACGCTAAATAACCTAGTAGTTGATACAGCTCCGTTAAATAACCATCTAGAAACATCAGAGGATCGGCATTCAGATTTTAAGACTGGAGAGGAATGCGTAGTATGGCGGATGCTGGTCGGCTTAGCCGGGCAACACAATCGGCACGCAAATCATTTCATCATGGGTGCACAAGAAAACTATTTGGACTAAGTGCGAAGAGATGCTCCACGTAGGACTATCGCCAGAGAAGCATCTCTTTATCTCTATCAACTGTATAGGGCCAACAGCAAATTTGTCACACGAGTTGAAAAAATATCAAATAATCCCTAGAAGAAGAAGAAGTTAAGGAATAAAAAAGGAAAAGAAACAAAGATTAGGCAATATGGATAATGGAGAATAACGAACATAAGGAGAAGGTGGAAGAGAAAATGAACTGAACGTCTCCAAAATCTCTATTGCACAAGAAATGAAATATTTCAGGCTATAAACACAGTTACGAAGCTGAGTTGTGAGAGTACTAGAAACCAGTGGCGTAGCATGAAATTTTGAGCAGGGGAAGCTAACTCAAGTTGTCTTTCATGCAATATGGGAAAACGTATTACAAAAATACAGTCTTAAAATAAACAGTAGTTAATTTCAAGTCAGCAGTCGAAGATTGGTTGGAACCTCGTAAGTAACACCAATAAGGCATGACCTCAAATGATACGTAGTAAAATATGATTTCACGGTTTACACATATCTCTTAACAAATAGATACGTATACATACTGTATAACATTCGCTCACTCCCTGCCATACTTAGAGAAATCACAATATTAGTATCATTACGTAAGTATGCGTCTGTCTTTTGGTTGTGTCCTTCATTGACAGCAAGGAAGTCGGTCATTTGGTTTTTAAGTCGTAAGTCAGTCTTGATAATACAATTGTCCTAAAAAAATTCAAGTAAATTAGTGTCAGGGACTGTTATTTCGCTCATTATTTATTATATCAGCCACAAGACACACTAACACTTCAACTGAACACAACTGACGAAATGGGATAACTCGGAAACTACTTATTTTAAATGTTAAAGCTAGCTTCTTGCGAGTCTTGCGACTAGGGTAGTTTAGTTAGAAAGGGATGGAAAATCTGCGGAGCGAATTACACAGAAGAAACCAGTCTGCTTGGAAGCTGGTGTGTGCAAGCTTCTTGTTTACTGCTGCATCACAAATCATCCTGAGCTGCCGCATCACAATATTTAACGCGTAAATATAAATTCTATTAAAAGGTAAAAAAGGAATCCCCGTAACATGCCATGAAGGCACTTGGGGGGGCATGGAAGTAGAGCCCCATGCTTTCCATGACCTCAGCACTAGAATGAGGTGGTGTGGTCGGCACCACGCTCTGACCGCCTTTTACCCCCGGGAAAGACCCGGTACTCAATTTTATAGAAGGCTAAGTGAACCTTGGAGCCGTTCTGAAAGTTTGGCAACGGGAAAAAATCCTGTCACCACCTGGGATCGAACCCCGGACCTTCCAGTCCGTAGCCAGCTGCTCTACCAACTGAGCTACCCGGCCGCCAAATATAAATTCTATTAAAATTAATAAATAATTTTCTCCATAACCTGCAGGTTTATTATGAAATTATTATTAACTGGGGAAGCTAAGCTTTTTAGCTTACATTGACGCTACGCCACTGCTAGAAACAATAGACTGTGCCCGTACTATTTCGCATTGTCTGTAATGAGGCAATCGTAGCGATCCTAGTGGTTAGCAACTATCTACTGTATGGATGCATATTTGAGCTTCGTGACTGTATATACTAGACTGTGCTATAAACTAAACTGGTGAAACTTAACGTGTAATTAAAATACCCTATTTTAAAACACATAATTTCTGGAAAAAGAAAAGAAGAATGAAAATAAGTAGGCATATGAAAATAAAAAAAAAAGGATGATAAGCTTATAGCCTACAGGAAAGTAAAGCGACAACATGAAAAATGACTGGACGCCTCTAAAAAAGTTTATTCTATGAGAAATAAAATGATCTCACTGTGTGATCAAATGGTCATCAGTCACAATAGCTAGTAGCCTATACTCCTTTAAGAAGTAAGAAGATAAACTTTAGAATAAGAAACAAGAGAACAAAAAAAGAAATGGAAATGAAAAGGATGTGAGGAGAACTTAATTCTTCCAAAAGTTTTGTTTTATGAGACGTAAAATGTTTTATGCTATTACACAATGCCAGCACAATATCCTATACACTCAGCTTGAGAAAACATCAAAATAATCTCTAAAACAGTCCATACAATACGGGCAAACATTTATAAATGTCACCTACGGTCGTATAACCAAGAATCATAACATGTCCTTCATTCACGTACATAAAATGTTTGTGACTTACATCTCAATACAAGTTAAAGTTTCTAACGAAATGTGTACTTCGATACTGAGAAGAGTCCCCAGAGGAGTCTGTTAAAAAAGGTGGGAGAAGGGGAGATAATATCTTCAACCTGTTTCCATTTTGGCAGTCTCTAGTTTCTAAGACAACAAGAACGAGAGACGGGCCTGCAGGCAATTACACTGAAACCTTCAGCGCATCCCAGACACAATGCGGTTTAAATTAACTCCTCCCAATGAAAACTGACGACTGCGGAAGATATTTCCCCTCATTTCCTTCTCTCAACATCACCCTGCATCATCTGACGCCGTCAATAGCATCAGTAAATACAGAGGGACAGAGTTTGTATTCCTATGTTTAGACTGCCGGCCCGAAAAATTGATCATTGGAATTTCTCATTTACTCGTATTTGTTGTTTCTTTTAAATAAGCCTACACGCTAGACAGACACAATTTAGGTCCCTATGGTGAATAAGATCTTTAATTTCTTCCGGTCTTAAGACGTTGAACGAACCATGAGTTCATAAAGTTTGACTCGTAACAGACGGGACTCTTACGTCTCCGGTTCGAGTACCGACGATAATGAGCGATTGAGCTACTCATCACCGTTCCGTCAGAAAAGAGAGCACTGATAACTTCTGTGTAGTGTCGGACAGCCAGTGCTGTAGATAGGTCGATGTTAACACGCAATTGAAAATTCTTAAAAAAAAAAAAAAAAAAAAAAACCAAGCAGCAACTAGAGTGGCATTAGAAAAACAAAGATAATGTGTCAAAAAATTCCAATCTATCTAGGCCTATACTAAATGTCCGATAAAAGATTTTTATTATCGTTTTTGAAAACTCACCAATTTAAATTAATGTGAAGTCTGAGCTTGGTGGATTACACAAAGTTTCTCTATACGTGGCATGGCCTTATGGTTGACAGGCCAACACGTAAATCATCTTTAAGATGCAGCAGTCTATTCCTTTGTTTAGACTTTACTATTTTCATGGTAGAAAATGCCGATTCACACAAGTATGACCTTGAAAACGGCACTTCTAAATGTCTTTTTAGTTTATTCGGCACCATTGACGGATTTAACAAAACATTTCCGTTTATAGGCCTAAGACACTCGGAATTTTGTTTATATTTATTTCCACGCCACATAAAACCACATTGGAAGTAAGTTATTCATCAATATTTACGAAACACAGTAGCCTACGTTTTTGTGAACCCTGAAGGGAATTTTAGCTCACATTATTTGAATTAGCACTGCTGTCATCTAACCCAGAACTTGATTCAGATTTTATTTTTCGAATTAAAAATTTGTCCATGATAAAATCTAAATGAAGCACTTTTGATCAAATAATCGCACTATGATCCGCTCATACGTACTATATACTGAAACCATTTCGCTGGCAACTCACTCACTGCACTGGAATTACGACACATTTCCCTGATTCTATTCTGATTTCACTAACACTTCAAAACATTTCACTATAAACTATAAAACTTCACAGACACAATCACACTTCACTTACACAACACACTTCTTCACTGATACAACACTTCAAATAACAAAATATCAATTACACACTTTAAGTAGTGTGTATAATATACTACCTTCTATTAGTAAAGTCCTTAAGCCTATTTTAAATACATTTTTGGTTATTGGTAAAGCCTTTACTAAGTCTGCAGGTAAAGCATTCCAGTCCCTGATAGTACGATTGAGAAAAGAAAACTTTCCAGTGTCCGTCCTCTGTCTTCTTTCCCTCAATTTATATGAGTGGTCGTTTCTTGAAGAGTAATTCGGCGGCTGCAACCTATTTTTTATTTCTCTCCAGGCAGGCTCACCTCTATATGTTTTGAACATTGCGCATAACCGAATTCGCGTTCTTCGTCCGTGAGTGTGTCCCATTTTAATGATGAATTATTACGACAACGCTTGAGAGTCGGTTTTTTTTTTTATATTTTCCAGTGTCTTAATATGTTCTAATCTGTAAGGATCCCAACATGCAGCACTATATTCCATTACTGGACGAACTAGTGACTTATATGCAATCTCTTTGGATTTACAGAGCCTTTTCTTAGTACCCTCATCACAAAGTGTAACGCTCTCTATGCTTTTCCCGCTATGACAACAGTTTCTACATTGTAAGGTATCTATGTTGCATCAGGATCATAATTAATAGGAAAATGTTGGAGTATCCCAAGAAAACTGTCACAGACATCGCACTTGTAGATCAAAAATTCCATTTCATTTTCCCGAAACAGGATCTCCTTAGCGTACCGATGCGTATTGATGATGTTAATTAAAGAATTGCAATTTTTATTCTTGCGCCTACTCGAACAGTGATTTGAGCAAATAAGATGAAATTGGGGTGAGATAACTGTGGAGCAGCATGGTCATCACCCCGCGCAGGAGACAGATGACGTCAGCGTGGCGCCTGGGCGAATTAGTGAGGGCGACACTCGCGACCGCTTTCCATTAGCAAGGCATGTAGCAAGTCGTTGGCCCGGAACTACGTAAAGATGTGTTTGTTGTAAAAAACAGAGCTCCAGCCCGTCCCGACATGGGCTTCCGCCCCCGGCAGCACCTAGCAGCTGCCTAGACATCCTGCTCTTCGATTCCTGCAGGGACTCCTCACTGTTCTCTTGCAAGTAGGCCTATTTAATTCGACAAATTTAAATTATTCCGACTGCAATGTTGTAAGTGCCATACTAACACAACAATTGGCAGATTTTAGCAATAATATGCAACAGTGAAACTAACGATATCAAGAAAGTGTTAAAAGCTGTTTTCTTACAATTGCATCAAGTAGCTACTCGCGACAACCCTTAAGCCTTGGTTTTTCTGAACCGACGCATGCGACGTGCGGGATGCGAGGCCCGCCTCGCACAAATCCGGACTACACGAGAGACAGTGAGTGGTTTCTATGGCTGCGAGGTGCGCAGACCTCGCATTTCACAGTTATAGAAACCACTCATTATCTCTCGTGTAGTCCGGATTTGTGCGAGGAGGGCATCACACCTCGCACGTCGCAAGCGACAGTTCAGGAAAACCAAGGCTTTAAAGAGCGAAGACCGACCTGCTGATTGCTAGCTGCACGTTCACATGGCTTAGCACAGATGAACGATCATCCAACCAGTATGGGTGTAACATGTGGTCAGCACAATGATCTTTCCAACCGTTATAATTGACTTACCAAACTGGATTTCACTGCTTACTGTAGCCCCACAAATTCATCACGATGCTGGGAGGTACCGGTACAATAAACTGGCTGAAATTTCGTTATAAAAATTTCTTCTCCCACGAGGACTCGAACCAGCGCTCATTCTTTACTGCTAATCCAAGGTATGAGTCCTTAGACCAGCGATAAATTCAGGGAGTATCCCCCCCCGCATTCCAGGCTGACACCCCCCCCCCCGGAGATTTCGAACTTTTAACTAAAATTATAATTTATACAATGTAGCATATATTTCAATTTGACATGATTTTTCATTAACTAAAATACATTCCTTCATGTCGATTTTCAGGTACCGTAGGCCTAGTTGTTTCCTTGGAGGTAGGTAATCTGCCGGCCTATCTTGATTGGCGGCACCTCTCTGTTGATCCTTCGTACAATTCGCGACGTATTCTAGATCTAATGATGAAGCTACTTAGAGTCAATTGAGGCAATCCTACTCTCCAAAAAAAAAAAAAGTCCTCACGATTAAAAATTATAAATACTGCAATAAATGTCTCCGTCGGGTATAATTGAGATAATCAGCTATTTGTAGTGGGTTCTTCGCTCATTGACCGCTAGATGGTGACGTTATTCTTCACGGCACAACCCTACGGATAGAATCATTTCCAAAAGTTTGTTGAGACGGTAGCGCACCCCATAACCTATAATGTCATGACAACACCTGAACAGAGGGTCCTTGGAAAGTGAAGAGTAGGGTGTGACTTTCTTTTCGAGTTATAAAGATAGGCGATGAGGAGTGGGATTCTTCCAACCCGTCACTATTTCTGACTAGCTGTATTGCAAATGACTGAACTGAAATTGAGCCTCGTGACAGGCTTACTAATTCTGTTGTCGTTTTCCTAAGTCTTAAAGACAATATCAGTATGAGCTCTGAAAGAATTGGATAATGGACCTATTTATCCTCCTATTTTTTGTAATTCAAATATTCACTTTCACTGGTTTATGGTGCCATTGATCTTATTATTGCGATTTACCGAAGTACGTATGATATTTCAGTGCAGAAATGGGATATTGTGCCACTGTCACACATCTGTGATACATTGCAATAGAGATGGCCACTAAAGGGAAACTAAGGTGGAACTTAAACTGAGTGGATGCAATCCGGCATCGGAACTGGAATCCGGTGTGGCTTAGTGGATAAAGCTTCAGCAATTAGAGTTGAAAACCCTGGTTCGAGTCCCGGTGTCGGCAAGAATTTTTCTCCGCTTCACCCATCCTTCATCCTTCGCCATTGATCTTGGTAGAATGAACCATGAGTTCACAGAGCCGCGGTTCGAATCCAGACTTATTATTAGGGGGCGGATGTTGATGAAAAGTCATCTTCTTATTTTTCACATTAGGACGATGCCTATTAATATAGAAATCCTCTCTATGTTAATATCAACGTAAAACAGTAATTTCTTATATTGAAATGTTTAACGTTTTTGAACTAATAGATCATTTTCGTATTTTTTTCGGCAATTTTTAGTCATTTTTAATACTTTGAAGAACTTTTAGATCATTTGGAATGCATTTTACTTTCTTCTTTGCCGATAGGTCTGTTAAATCATTTTCTAACCAAATACGTCAGTAGTAATTTACATACTGAATAGGTGAATAAACAGTGAAGTTTGAGTTTTATAGTTTGGAACAGACTCTAAAGTCCGTCCCTCATTCCACTGAAGGCTACACTTCACACAACGGAAATAATATAAAATGCTTGACAGCAGCTTAGTTTAAGTGAGGACTTTGACCGCTACTGTTCTTTTGTCGGTACGAGGGTGTCCTTAGAATTTATTTTTGGAAGGGAGGAAACTTTCACCACGTCCTTGAAAGGACGTATGTCCTCATTATGGTTCGGAAGAGATGTCTACTGTAGTAGACAGTATTTTTAACTCAAAGTTTGCAAGCTGCGCCCACAATTTGTTTTGTCATTCACACTCCCTCATCTGGAAGATCTGGTAGCAAAAG
This sequence comes from Periplaneta americana, assembly GCF_040183065.1. Taxonomy (NCBI): domain Eukaryota; kingdom Metazoa; phylum Arthropoda; class Insecta; order Blattodea; family Blattidae; genus Periplaneta; species Periplaneta americana. Next base: position 160,486,110 of record NC_091117.1, read on the forward strand.
TGAGGCGCGGAAAGATGAGGAGATGGAGAATGAAGGCACTGAAATGGACCACCCCTGATTGAAACAAATTGTAAACCCTAATTAAAATCTGTAGTTTTCCCTTAAAACCTTCATTTTGTAGGATGTTATTTTTCTTTATCTTAGCCAAATTCCAGGAAGTTGCCTCCTCTCTTCGAGATTTGCAAGGGCAGTCATTGAAACAAGGTGATTAATTTTTAAGAAGCTGTGGTGCGAGTACGGTGAATAATATTTAAATGTCATTTTCTTTTAATTTTATGTCATTTTTCTATTAGTTTAAGGCCATTTTAATGATCATTTTAAGTAGATTTTTATGTCATCAACATCCGCCCCCTACTTATTATTCTGTCATCTACTAATGTGTCCTATTAAGTTGTGTCTTCTCTTTTTTACCCTAATTCTTAAAAAATCCTTTGGAGTTACTGTATATCACAGATGAAACAAGTGTAGTCGATAGATTTGGAGCTGATTTAGATTTTCCCGCAGTTCCGGCACTCCTTGTAAGGACGCGTGATCGAGCATATTATTAATTACGGTATCTTATTCTCTCTTCGTTGTTGTTTTAATTATTAAACCTCATAAAAGTAGTTGTGGTGAAAACAACTGTGAGGAGTAGCTTTTACGAGTTCTGTTTCGCCCAACATTTTTATTCCGCAATTGCTCTGTTATCGCGTCATCTCACCATCTCTGAAAGACGTGTAAAGTTTATGTAGAGGTTTAAAGAGAAATAACATTTCTACAGAGAACGAATGGTGAAGCGGGGTGACGTAATGCTTGTTTGCAGACATCACCGCTGGTCCCATTTATCCTCGCCTTTCTTTTGTCTGGCGTGCCACAGGGTCGATCGTGTGAATGATTCCTACTCGTGCCACAGCATCCCGCGGTCCAGAAGGGCAAAGCCGCCAGATACCGCGATAGCCACGCACGCCGACCCCCCGCTGCTATCATGCCGGCGCACTGTTTGCTCTGTGAAGCTCCCCGCATGTGGCAGGCGGATGTAATTGATAAAACAAAACACTGCACCAAAATATTGGCCGTGAATCATTGTCACTCCCTCCTTTCCACCAGTTTTATTGCCCCTGCGTTTGCAAATGTGGCTTCGTGTTTTGATTCTACTCCAAACAGCAAGCAATGTTCTGATCTATTAATGCAAGAGTTCACGAAAATAAATTTATGTAAGAAATTGTATCAGATTTACTAGACTATATGCTAGGCCTATATCTGTTTTTTAGTAAACAAAATTATTATAACTTATTTAATAAACAAAGGTAACACAGAAAACTACGCCAATAAAACAGATGTGCTACCTGACTTCTTAACTGTCATAATCAAGACTGAAAATTCAGATACTTCAAATTTCAGTCACTCAATCAATTTTTTTACTTGGTTATTTAACAACGCTGTATCAACTACTAGGTTAGACTGTTTAGCATCGATGGGATTGATTATGGCGATTACCCTAGATTACCTGACATTCGCCTTAGGGGTTGGGAAAACCTCGGAAAAACCCAACCAGGTAATCAGCCCAAGCGGGGATGGAATCCGCGCCCGAGCGCAACCCCGGATCGGCAAGCTGTCACAAACTGGTTCCGCTCCCAGGCAGCAGACTTCTACGACACAGGGATACAAAAGTTGATCCCATTGTATTACAAATGTCTCAATTTCGCTGAGGGATATGTGAAAAATAGCTCAACATTTGCTGTAGCTATCTGTTCCAATAAATCTTTCCATGAAATTGTGTTTTCTTTCTGTAAACGGCCCCAGATTAAATCTTTAAGTTAAGAATTTCATTTACACTGAATAGTTTTATCGTGCAATTCGGTATAATCTGAAATATTATATAAATTTTTTTTGTTTTATTTTATTTTTATATTAAAATTAATTAATTGTTTTTGTATATATTGTTGTTACTTTCCGGACGGCCTTCGTAATTGCACCCGAGTGGCCAAAATTTGTATAACCACTTGTTTTGACATTGTTAACATGGTGGAATAAAAAATAACTTTTTTTTTTTTTTGCTCCCAAGAGAATGTTTGCTTGTGAATTCTTAGCAGTTGAATAAGACGATCGGCAAGTGTGATTATGAACGGTACAGCTATAGTGAAAACTGTGGCAGGTGTTATATAATGTAATAATAATAAAATAATAATAATCACAATATTCATTCATTTATAGTGTTCTGCTCAAGAGCAGGACTTTTACTGCAAACCCAGTATTTTCCAATCTTTCTTATTTTCTGCCTTCCTCTTTGTCTCCTCATATCATCCATATATCTTAAAGTCGTCTATCATCTCATATCTTCTTCTGCCCCGAACTCTTCTCCCGTTCACCATTCCCTTTAGTGCATCCTCCAAAGGCAGTTTCTTCTCAACCAGTGACCCAGCCAATTTCTTTTCCTCTTTCTGATCAATTTCAGTATTATTCTTTCTTCACCCACTCTTTCCAACACAGCTTCGTTTCTTATTCTGTCTGTCCATTTCACACGCTCCATCCTTTCCATATCCACATTTCAAATGCTTCTAGTCGCTTCTCTTCACTTCGACGTAATGTCCATGTTTCTGCCCCATATAATGCTACACTCCATACAAAGCACTTCACTAGTCTCTTCCTTAGCTCTTTCCCGCAAGTTTACCTTCTTTACTTTTCTTCCTAGGACCACGGTCTTCGTCTTGTTGACATTTATATTCCTTCCATACTACTCACAGCTATCATTTAGTTCTAGTAGTATATATGCCTACCTTAGTATCATCGCCTCTTCTGCTAATAACGCCATATCATCAACAAATCTTATACACTTTATTCTTCCTCCTACTATCACTCCCCCCATGTTTTGAAAACAGCTCTTCACTAAATCCTCCAAGTAGATGTTGAACAGGGAAGGTGATAAAGGGGATCCTTGTCGTACTCTTCTCCCTATTTCACTTCCTTCTGACATTTCTTCTCCTATCCTGACTTTGACTCGTTTCATATAAAGGTTACTGAACAGCCTACTCTCTTTCCAATCCACGCCAATTTTCTTCAAGATCCCCATCAGTTTAATCACAATATTGTAGGCCTAATATTCGAACGCAATGCTATTTCGTTTCGTCGTAAGCATTTCTGAACTAACATTCACGTAAGTATAGCTCGCTCAAGAAACGATTACCGAAAAGCAATGGTGGCGTTGCTGTCTGTTTTGATGCGTGTATGTAGGCACACCGAGGGGGGAGAGGTGCGAGCCGATGGAAGTACTGTCTCTTCCAAGAAGATGAACAAATGAGGACATCGCTGTGGAAATAAAGAACGTAGCAAGAGAAAAATTCGAAGCTAATTAAACGCGCAACATATGTTTACGAATGAAATAATAATACCGTGCGATACAAGACACGCATTCACATGCAATGGAACAAACTAAAGTCGTAATGTAACTATCACAACGCAAGACTGAATCTATCGACGTCATTTCTCTTCCGATTGTACTCTTGAATCAAGGCTGGTATACAGGACAGGTTGCTTTATTATCGACATTTCAGACGAGAAGGGAGAGAAGTGAGGGGAACGAAACTGACGTCACAAGTTTCTACACGTGGCTTTGGTTTGCCGCGCGAATACAATTCATATGGTTTCAGCTGACGCTGTTTAATGTTATTTAATAATGCCAGGATAGAGGTGTGCTGTGGCAACCTGTAATAATGATTTTTATAATAGTTCCGGTTCTGGAAATCTTTCTTTTTTTTCTTTTCCGAAAGATAATACAATTCGGAACCAATGGATTGTCGCGTGTAGAAGAGCTGATAAATTCAACCCCAATACAAGCAGAATTTGTTCGCGGCATTTCAAAAGTGATGATTTCGAATTAGATTTCAGAGCACAATTATTGGATATAGATCTAACATTAATTTGAAAGAGTTTAAGTTTCAATTTATTAACAAGGTACAAAATTAATTAATAACTACAATTATTATTGGGTTGTTGTAGCTGTGCCAACACTGCATTTGACAGCTGACACTTGTGACGAGGTCCCATCAAGTCGCAACAAAAGAATGCATAAAATGGTACAGAAAGAAACTGTTAACAACCTGTTGGAGGAAGATTCAAATAACACAGACGCTATTAATGTGATGGAGTCAAATGTTCCAGAAACGATGGTGAAAAAAATAGATTTTGATATTTTACAGGAAAAATATAATAAACTTTTGGCAGAAAATAGCACTCTGAAGGAACAGCTGATGAATAGCAGGATGGAAATCCAGTCATTACAGAAAAAGCTAGATCAGATAGAGAAAAAAATCACAGACCTTTCAGTTAACATGAATAAAGAGCACATGATCCATTTGAACCAGAACATTATAGATATTTTTTTCGGACGAGTTAAGTAAAAACCAATTAGACATTATATTAAACAAAAAGAAACATGTTGTGTGGAGTCCTGAAGATATTTCTAATGCCTTTACAATCCGGTACTTTAGTAAGCGGTGTTATATATTTCTAAGAGAAAAATTGCACTACCCACTTCCCAGTATATCTTCTCTTCAGAGGTGGGCTGCTACCCTCATAATGAGGCAGAGAATATTGCCTGATGTACTGAAGTTAATGAAAATGATGGGACAAACAATGACTGATTTTGAAAAGGCCACTGTATTATGTTATGATGAGATGAAAGTCGATTCACTGTATGAGTATGATCAGAAGCATGATGAAGTTCTAGGGCCTCATTCATACATTCAAATTATAATGGCAAGGGGACTTTTTTCAACATGGAAACAGCCCATATACATAGGTTTTGACAGTAAAATGACTAAATCTCTTCTTGACAGTATACTTAAGGAACTCCATGAAATTAACTATAACGTAGTTGCCTGTGTAAGTGACTGTGGTGGAGGGAACTTAGGTTTATGGAAAGAACTATCAATTTCCATGGAGTGCACATCTTACAAACATCCATTGTCAAATGAACCAGTTTACTTTTTTGCAGATGCACCACATCTTCTAAAATTATTAAGAAACTGGCTATTGGACACCGGGTTTGTTTTAGAAAATGGACAGTCTGTAAACAGTGCTCCTCTGATTGTACTAATAAAGGAAACAAACAGAGAGATAAGTTCATGCCATAAATTAAGCCTGGAACACATAGAATGCGAAAGAACTAGAAGGCAAAATGTTCCCTTGGCAACACAACTCCTTTCACATACCACAGCAAGTGCATTAAAACATTACAAACCTGGTCCTAACAAAAAACTAGCAGAGAACACTGGTGAATTTATAGAGTTAGTGAATCAATGGTTTGATATCATGAATTCCTACTCCATTAATTCTTCACTTCCTACAAAAATGCCCTATGGTGCACATTTGGAGAAACAAAATCAGGTTTTGGATGAAATGGAACAACTCATTTGTACACTGCGCTGTGTTGATAAACATTCCATTGAAACGTTTCAGAAAGCTATCAAAATTTCAATTGCATCTCTTAAACTCCTATTTCAAGATATGAAGAATAAATATGACATTAAATATATACTGACTCATAGGCTGAACCAAGATGTCTTGGAAATTTTTTTTTCTCAAATTCGCACCCGAGGCGGCCTACATGACCACCCCTCACCACTCAACTCCATACACAGAATCAGGATCATTATTTTAGGAAAAAATCCTGGAGTTGTTCGAAACCATGCCAACACTCAAACTGATGATTCTGATGAATATATTGTAGCAAGAGTCATTAAACGAGCTGACATAACTTTATCAGATTCAGATTTTGACATTTCTGGAACAATTGATGTTTCTGATACCAACATCTCTTCTAATTCTGAAATGGTGTCTGTTTCTAATTATTCCATTCCCTCAGAGTGTCAGACTGTCACAACTGTTGATAGCAGCTCCAGTGGATCTTCATTCCAGATTGTACCACAGTGTGACTGCATTCCATCATGGGTACAGCATTTGTCTTTTGGTGGTCTAGTCAAACCATCAGATAAATGGATGAATAATTTCCACAAAATTGAAAAACATTTTATTGAATTTCATGGAAATGATGTCCAGAGAGGAGAAAATGTTCTAAAAAGGACTACTGAATATGTACGAAGATATATTAGTGACGTTCCCTTTGATGTTGTTCACACTTGTTTAAGAACTAGACTCTTCATTAGAATCAAATATTTAAATATATCCAGGAAACAGACTAAACGATCAGGAGACAAAGATTCAAAACTTACCAAAAAATACAAAAAACTGAAGCAGTAGTCCACACAAGAAGAGATGTAAATACTCTCCCACTTTTCATTCACTGCGCATAAACATTTAATACTTGAACTTGGCATTCATACCTTTATTTGTATAAAATCTTATATTCATTTTTTTTAGGTTACGAAATACACATCAAACTAAAGGAGTAGACCACCATACCACACGAAAATAAAATGATGTAAGTACTCTAGTTACAACTCTTTATTCATTAAATATTTAATATAGTACTGTAAGCTCACATTGGTGAACATATATTTTCAGATTATGAAATGCACAGTAAACTAAAGGAGAAGACCGCAGTACCACACGAAAACAAAATGATGTAAGTATTATCGTTACAACTCGTCATTCACTAGGTCAAAATATTTAATATAGTAGACCTACTGTAACCTCACATTGGTGAACATAGCCTATATTTTCAGATTATGAAATGCACAGTAAACTAAAGGAGAAGACCGCAGTACCACACGAAAACAAAATGATGTAAGTACTCTTGTTACAACTCTTCATTCACTAGGTCGAAATATTTGATATAGTACTCTAACTTCACATATATTTTCAGATTATGAAATTCACAGTAAACTAAATGAGTACACCGCAGTACTATACGAAAACAAAATTATGTGACTACTCTCGTTACAACTCTTCATTCGGTAGGCAGAAATATTTAACACAGTACTGTAATCTCATATTCATAAACATATTTTTTTAGGTTATGAAATGCACGGCAAACTAAAGGAGTACACCGCAGTACCACTCGAACACAATATGATGTAAGTACTGCTGTTACAACTCTTCATTCACTAGACATTAATATTTAATGCAGTACTGTAACCTCACATTCATAAACATATCTTTTAGGTTATCAAATGCACAGCAAACTCAAGGAGTTGGCCGCAGTACCACAAGAAAACAAATTATGTAAGTACTCTGGTTACAATTCTTCATTCACTAAGCCGAAATATTTAATACTGTAACTTGACGTATATAAAATTATTCGTTTTGTTTTGCGTCAGAAAATGCACACCAAACTAAAGCAGTAAACTACAATAAAGATACCACGCGGAAACATATGACCAGCTGATCATGACATTTTGACTGGAATCATGTGACGTCAGCGACAAGCTTCGGCTTGATTGGCTAGTCGATAATAAAGCAACCTGTCCTGTATACGAGCCTTGCTCTTGAATATCATTCAAGTTATCTCGTGATCTTTCCTGTCGCCCGCGCTTCCTTATCGCAGTGTTTGATTCGCATTGCTTCCGTCGGTATTCCGTGCTTGCGAGACCTATAGAGTTGCGCAAGTCATCGCAATGACAACGGAGATGAAATTGAAGATATGATCCTTCAGAAAAGTAAGGAAATCTTTATTTTAATGACCAGAATCAAGTCTATCTTAGGTCCATTTGAATTCAGATACGTTAGTACTTACAATACCGTGCTGAAAATAATAATAATAATAATAATAATAATAATAATAATAATAATAATAATTATTATTATTATTATTATTATTATTATTATTATAATAATGCTATCATCTGAACGAGGATGTAGAATGTCAGAATTTGAAGAATCGTTAAATTAAAAACACTCAGGTTCAAGTACAATAGATTCCAAAAGTTTGGCACTGGTGGCGAAGTGATATGAGCCAAGAACCGGTGAGATGATCAACAACAAACAACTAGACTGGTAGTTGGATGCTGATATCGGTCACTAAGGGGAGTGAGGGATGAGGATGCTGCTTCTGGAAAGTATCCAACTCGATGACAAGCAGGCGTCCTCTACCCACCTCACAGATGTGGGTGCATAGAGCACGAGATGACTGCTCTGTCACTTCAACACGCCGGCCGCACTAGAGCCTATTTATACTGTCCGTTCAGACAAAGACACGTCTTGGTGTTTATACTGCCCGTTCAAAGACTGAGCTGCAGCGGAATGGTTCCGTTCCAAGGTAGCCTACTTGAAAAATATTTAGACTATTAAAGTCATATATTAAAACAGAACTTGATAACGTCGTGAAATGTGATAATTATCAAAGAAAGCATCAAATAGAGCCAGAACACGAAGACGAAGTCATGCTGACATGTAGGGCGTATTCTATGCATTGTACTGTATGTTTAATGAAAACTCTGAGCTAAATACGAAATCTGCAAGAAAAAGTGTAAAGTATCTTTTATTAAAAGATGGAGTGATAATTTAGTATTTTATTCAAACTGTTTACTGTCAGTTAGCCACCGGCGTAACTCAAGCGATAGACCGTTTGCCTGCTATTCCGGAGTTGCACTCAGGCGTGGATTCGATTCCCGCTTGAGCTGATTACCTGGTTCGGTTTTTCCTAGGTTTTTCCTAACCGTAATGCGAATGTCAAGTAATCTATGGCGAACCCTCGGCCTCATCTCGCCAAATATCATCTCGCTATCACCAATTCTATCGACGCTAGTTGATATAGCGTCGTTAAATAACAAAGTAAACAAAATTAAATGTTTAATTCATTCACTCAGTGCGGATAACGCCAACAATAAGGATTAGGTTCTAACTTTCAACAAGCTTTTTATCCTCTATATCAGTGGTATTCAATATTTTTTTTGCTAGCGTACCTCCAAAATATATATTTGTACCCTCAAACTGCATTGCAATTATATAAGAATTAACAGAAGACGGTAGGCCTATGATAGAGGAAAATAAATTATTATTATTATTATTATTATTATTATTATTATTATTATTATTATCATCATCATCATCATCATACAGTAGTTATTGATGCAATAATAATAGTAATGATAATGATTTACGTAAAATGGTATTCAAACAAGGAAAAACGAAAATTTATATTGCAAAAGAAACTATAACATAATGCAATAATTATCAACAAGCATAATAAAATAAATACTTATGTCAGCATTTTTACATACGTAATCAGCGAGATACATACTCCTTGAAACAACCCTTGGGAGTACGCGTAACATAGATTGAATATCATTGCCTTATATCATCCCACAAGTTTATAGTTAGTATGTCACTTAAAAGGCGATTAAAATGTTAGTCTATTTGTATCAGTGGCGATTCATGATTCAAATAAAAACTGTCTATTCAATACGTTTACTAAATTAAAATTTTCTTGCCAATGTTACACCTGACAATCTAAGAGTTTGCTCCTGAAACACATTTATTGTAGCTACTTGAAGCTAATGAATTATTTTTATTTGGAGTAGAGCTGTTAAACACACGTCTCGGTATAAATCCGCCACTGATGAAGGGGCATTTATATTTATGATTCTAGTTCAAGAATTGCTCACGTGCCTTTATACTTTGGAAACATCAATACAGTGGGCCAGCCAGAGTTTATCCTTGACGAAAGAACTCAGCGTTGCCAAATCTTGCAGACGGAGCACGTGGTGGTCTATTTGATATACAAGTTGAAAGTTCGCTGCACTACTGTACCTATTAACTTACAGAAGGAAGAATAGACACTCTTCCAGTTATTAATGTATGTAACAATAATTATTTGTTATTATTAACTTACCTATTAATTTATTTGAAGGGGAAAGAATGATATAGTCCTAAGCCACACAGATAAAATTTTACAGGGGAGCGTATTAAAAGCTTTAGGGTCCAATTAACTCGTTGGGTCCAATGCTATAAGGTGCGAAATCATAATTTTTCGACGTAATTATATTTACGTCATTTGTTAAGTAATTTTTATAATATTTTACTAGTAGCTTCCTCATATGTGTAAGAAATGAATTAGCACAAAAAACTCTTTTTTGTTAAAAGCGTGGCTTTGGACTATCTCATTCGTTTATCTGATGTTCCGTACAATTTCAAAGGGGCATGATCCGACTGATTTCCAACCCTAATTAACCATTCATTATCAGTCTTCCAATACTATCATAACATCTGCAGCGATAGGCTTCCCTTCTATCGTTACCGGGAAACGTGCTTTCTCACGGACATGAGATACAACCACGGTACTGTGAATAAATTCGGAAAAATTATTATTATTATTATTATTATTATTATTATTATTATTATTATTATTACTACTATTATCACACTGTGGGTCTACCTGTAATTGAGCACCGTTTTTGCAAAACTTGCTAATTGAAAAATCTAAATTTTACATGAGACACAAAAAATTGAATGGAGACAAGTAGGTTATAGATGTAAAGTGTGATTTACATTTCATCAATTATAGCATCAAAGGTCTACTAACAGATTATTTTGTAATTAACTTTAATTTTGCGGTACCTTTTTAATAAACCTTTGTATTTTGACAGTTTTTTTTCAAAACTTGCTTTCTAGAATCTAACACAACACTTAACATTATAATAAACTTCAGAACTGTATCATTAATGAACACAAACATATAAAATTATTAATTTGGAATGTTATATTATTATTTTGTTTTAATTTTGGACAAATTGTTGTTAACCACAACTAAGTTTATGAAAAATTAAAAATAATATTTTAAACATTAAACTCCGTAAAATCACACCAAAAGGCTGATATTAGTGGACCACTCTCTGTAAACTGAATCATTTAGTCTGTCAATCCAGTAGAAGTATTCTTTACTGAAATAGTTACAACCTCTCGTTACCATGTTTTTAGCATACTTTATCACAGTCTTCGTTGCCACTGTAGGCGTCTAATGTTTACCAGTATGAAGAATCTCCCTACATTGGCCAATCACGTTTCAAAACCGCCTTAAAATCAACCAATCACAGTTATGTTTATTGATAAGACGCTTTGTAAGGAAGAGTCTTATCTGGTAAGAAGCCTCGTACAATACTTCATTGTCAATGACAGAAAATCAAGAAATGTCAACAAAATTTAACTTTGAAAATTGCATATTTAAAGATAAAACACACATGTTAGGCTAGATACCTTTAATTTATCTTTTCAAAATTGCGTTTTTAATAACTGTAACTTCAAGTAATAAATAAATGTCTGTAAAAATTCGTGTTTTTATTCTGTTAATGTAGCATTTCAGCTTATCTTACTTTTGAAGTTAAGTATTGCCGTTTCGTATTTCCGTTCTGAGTAGTTGGCAATAGTATTTACTATGCCGTGATAGACAGCAGTTTGTTTTTAAACTTCATTACAAGAAAACATAATGCTGTGTTTTATAATAATTATTATTATCATTTACGTAAGTAATTCGGTTTTGTAGGCCTACGTTAAAGTAGAGCGTCTCGTTTAGGCAGAGTGAAAGCGTAAAGAAAGTGCAGGTAACGTGTGGGAGAGAAAGAGCCGTACGATAAACACGAGGGATGCACAAGGTTTTAGTTAGGCCTACAACATTTATGGCGGAGCATTAATTGAAATAATTACAGTAGCCTATATTTTCCAAAAACACACAAAACAAAAAAATACTAATTGTGTAACTTTATCATACACACATTTTAACAAACAAGCAATTGTAACGTTGAAATAATTCAATATAACAAATCAAATTTTGCTACTTATATGATGTTGCTTTCAAGCAGCATTTTTTACGATCAGACATTTCATTCTCTTTATGACTAACATAATACCATCATCTTCTGTGGCCGAATTAACAAAACTACAGTATATTGATCTGAAGTGACAACACTATTTCCTAAACATAATAATTATCCCTTCTCAAAGTGCAATTTATTCAGGTACAGTACAGAAGACGGTGATATTATATTAGTCATACAGAGAATGAAATTCCTTACCGTAAAAACGCTGCTTGAAAACAACATCATATAGACTAAGTAGCAAAATTTGATTTGTTATATTGAATTGTTTCAACATTACAGTTCCTTGTTTGTTAAAATGTGTATAGGCCTATGATAATGTTATGCAATTTGTGTTCTTTTATTTTGTGTGTTTTTGGAAAATGTGTCAATTAATGTTAATTAATATAATTAATTGTAACTAAAACCTCGTGCATTCCTCTGTTTATTGTACGGCTCGGCCTCCCCCACACGTTACCTGCACTTTTCACTGTGCCTAAACGAGACGCTCTACTGTATTTAATTTTATTCGTTGAATGGTGTTATTAAATTGCAATCGTGGTTTCATCTTATCAACGGCTCGTGAAATTATCAATAAGATTAAACAACACTCGTGCAATTAGGCCTACTACAGACGATTGTTTAGTGTAATCTTGATTTAATAAAATTCAGATACTTAGTTTCATAAATACTTGTGCAAACTATATATTTGGAGAAAAACATTAATGTTAATAACAACAAGAATACCGAGCAAGTCTTAAACCAGAGATGATGATTATAATAACGATGTTAATTGATGAGAAACTGTCATTTGACTGACAGAATTACGTTCTGACCTCAAAAAAGAGAAAAGGATGGTTAAAATAAAGGTCAAAATCATATATTCGATATGTGATACATTACGTAACAGAATACAATAGAACAACTGGGCGCCACTCAGACAGACACTTCGAGATCTTGGCAGCATTTTGTCAAACGTTGGCCAGACTAGCAGAGTTTAACTTCGGTCAGATTGAGAACAGATGTGTGTGGATCTCATCAGATGAGGTGTGTGTTGCTGAGAACAAATAAACTTTTGTTTTGACGACTATGCACCACCCAGACAATACAAATAGAAGAATATAATACAGCTTTGACAGTGTTATGGTTAACTTAATAAAAACGGAGTAAAATTACAAATTAAAAAGAAAGTGTTGTAAAATTAAATACAAGTTAACTAACCAACTAAATGACTTACATCTCTTCTCGAGTGTCATCCTGAACAATTGAATTATTTGTACAGGGATATCATTTTATTTTTACTTCAATTTTTATTGTACCTGAGTTTTTTAATGTACTTCACTCCCACCCAGTCTATTAGTAAACTTCCAACCGTTCTCAACACAGAACCAAGCGTATACAGTCAAAGTCGCCTTACGGTCATAGTAAACACAATCACTACTGAGTTAGTAAGTATAGTACGTTCAAGAAATATGTTCGAGTTTTCCAGTGACGAAAGAGCTTTCAATATTGAATCATATTCTCACACAGGTGCTGTCGTCCGTTTGCCTATGTCGCATCCCGGTTTCCCCCACCCGCTTCTGCTCGCCCCTCTGTAAAGGCTAGTGGCTGGGCTGTCTTAGTTCTTTCCTGAAAACATTAATTTCTGTTAGGAATTGGACGTCTACGTAATATTATACAACTGTTTAAAATAATTTAAACAAAAGGGTCTCGTTAATTAATTGCCATGTAATTTCTCTCCTTTCTACGACCCTGCGACAAAACCACTTGGGAATCCACTCCTATGGAGTAATGGTCAGTGCGTCTGGTCGCGAAACCAGCCGGAGCAAGTTACCTGGTTGAGGTCTTTTCCGGGATTTTCCCTCAACGCAATATGAGCAAATACTGGGTAAGTTTCGGTGCTGGACCCCGGACTCATTTCACTGGCATTATGACCTTCATCTCATTCAGACGCTTAATAACCAAAGATGTTGGTAAAGGGTCGTAAAATAACCCACTAAAAAACCACTTGGACGGACAGTAGATAGCAAATCTGAGTAATTTTATCTTTTCTGATGGGGCAAAAGTGAAGATTGAATTTACAGTACGCAAGGTACTCTTTTATAGAGTAGGTACAGAATTATTTCAACATGAGTTACTAGTACGAAGGACAAAACTGCTAATTGGAATTAGTACAATAGCCTGTAGTGAGATAATATGCAAAAAGGAACTGAAGCCTGTATCGAAATGAACGGCCACCATTTTCAAAATTCTGTTTAAATATCCATATTATGAATATTTTTCAATTTAACTTCATTCTCTATATTGTACGCTAATGTGCTGTAGACAGCATAATATACACTGCATAATGAATACGTCCGCATGGATAGCTCAGTTCGTGAGTAAAAACACTTATTGTTAATATAGTACTGTAGTTTGATTAAATAAAAACCTAATGAAGATACATACTCCAAATCGCGATACTTTATGTAAATGGATGAACTACAGTACTTTTCTTCCCTCCTATAGCCTACCTAGTAAAGTGATTTGTTTGTATTTTACGCCATTATCATCGAACTCCAGTCGTGGAAGGGGGTAGCAAACGGTATTTCCGGTTCTCACCCGTTAATTCAAAGGTATAGCCAGGTTATTAGAAATGTTAGTAAAAATAAAATGATGTCCCTGTATTAAGTGTTATTAAATTTCTCCATGTAACACTATCTACTGGAATGGATCTGGATGAAGAAATATTTTATTAAATATTCATCATAGGCTATATCTATATCTAAAATAGGCGGATATATCTAAAATAGGCGGATAGACAGACAATGCGACAGGCTCATGTCAGTAGATTTACAGGCATGTAAAAGAACTCCTGCGGGACAAAATTCCGGCACATCTGGCGACGCTGATATAACCTCTGCAGTTGCGAGCGTCGTTAAATAAAACATAACATTAAAAAAAATAACAAACAGACAGAACGACAGTCAGACGTATAGATGGATAGATAGACTTATAATTGTCCTTAGTAGACAATTATGTAGGCCTATCTGCCTCAACCAACAAGACGATTCTGCTAATGTTTCCATTCCCATAGCGTGACGTTCGTCTCTGTGTAGTAGCTTTGGACACCCCCCTTGCATCCCAAGGGCGATATTCAGTGCAATAAATTACAGTGTACACCACGCTGTAATAATAAGGTCTATCAAGGAACTGCCGACATAATATCGGGTCTATTACATGGCCAATAATACGTATTTTGTGCAGTGTGGAGAACATTAGAGAGGCGCGCCCGAGGCCCTCCACTTTGAACCCTCCGAGACCACCAGAAATCCTTTTCTTTGGCCTCCCAACAATGTACCTTTCAACATTTCCTTTCGCGAAGGAATAAAAAAAAAAAAGAGGATAAAAGGTAACAAAGGACGAAAATTACACAACATAACACAATTTTTGCGAGTGCCGGAAGAAGTACCACACTTGCCCGTGATTGAATGGATGCCGCCGCCGGGCAAGCGGCGTGCAGGGGCTGGAATAAGCCTCCAACGTATACAATGTGCCGGCTACACATCTCCATACAAAGCACATCTCACACAAGGTTAACATCCCGTAAAAACCTAAAGCCTTCTATTATTGCTCATATCTATCACACAGCGTTTCAAAAATGAGTTTTCACTGGGCCTACAACTATGCTATCATGCAGACCTTTCTATAGTATTACTGAATTTACTGAGTGTAAGACGGATGCTTCTTTTTGAATATATAACTGACGATGTCATTTTCAGTTTCTCATGTAGGCCTACTGATCTCTGGCAAATAAAGTATTATTATTATTATTATTATTATTATTATTATTATTATTATTATCCTCAATAATGTCCTTTAAGGATTGCAATATTTGACCCATTCCATTTTCACTATTTTTTACTTGGTTATTTAACAACGTTGTATTAATTACTGGGTTATTTAGCGTCGATGGAATTGGTGATAGCGAAATGGTATTTGGCGAGATGAGGCGGAGAACTCGCCACAGATTCGCCTGACGTTCGCCTTACGGTTGGGGAAAACCTCGAGAAAAAAAAAAAAACAGGTAATTAATCCAAGCGGGAATCGAAATCGCGCCAGAGCACAATTCCGGATCAGCAGGCTACGCAGGTGGCTTTCACTCTTTTTAAAAAGCAATATTAGATGGGGACAGATAGCAGTACATATTAACAGAATGGTGCAACACAACTTACATAGGCCTAACAAAAAAAAATTCTCCAATCTCTTGCCGAAGATTGAAACAAAGACGCTGGACTTAAAGATACAAATTTTAGGAACTGAGTTAAAAAAAGCTTACTTAAGCAAAATACAAGCAAATTAACTAAGCCTAAAGGTTCAAATAAGTAAATTATATTTTGGTAAATAACTTACAATCTTTTCCAAACTAGGCCTATAGACCTTTAAATAGATAGTTTATAAATTTTGTAATTACAGCCTATACAGTTATACGTACAGACATATGTAGGCTATATATCGTCGTCGTTCCTGCAATAACTCCTATGTGCAAAATATACAATTTTTCAGTAGGAAGAAAAAACACATTTATTCATTATATGGCAGTGGTACATAGAAGATTGTGAATTCTTACATTTTCGAAAGAAAGAAATATAATTACATATAGGAGATTTTTATTATTTGATGTATCACTATTTAAGTTATTTAATAAAGCAAAACTCTGAAAATCGATAAATATGTCACATAGGAGTTATTGCAGAAACAACGACGATATATATATGGGCCTATGCATATAAAGTAATATTTAGGCGTCTACAGTATAAATAAATAAAAACATACTATAACTAAAACAATAAATAGCTAACGATATGGGACTGTTTCATAATCTATCTCCCTTTCTCTCTTTGCTTTAGCTACCTCCTCTTACCAGCCAAAGAGGAAATACTACTATAGCTATAGTGCATAATGTTTATACTAATAAAACTTAAATGATGGCATGACATTATTCTTTACTACTTTTACCGCACTAAATAAATAAACATACGACATTCCTATATTCTTTACATTAACACTGTATTATATCGATGGTGTCCAGATAAAAGGCTTATCCCACAAAAGAAAAATGTTTCAGAAATAGTTATAATTAAATTTTAATACATTATTATTATTATTATTATTATTATTATTATTATTATTATTATTATTATTAATTACTTTCTGTGAAGGAATGTAAACATAACTGTCAAAAACATATTATCACGTTTTGTAATTTAATTTTAACTAATTACAGCATAAAAAGTCACATTAAAAAATTAGGGTTAAACCCTTTTACCTAAACACCATCGATATACAAACACATGTACAGTAGTGGCAAAAAAACCGAAATGACTGAATAATCAAAGTCCCCGAAATGAGCCACTGTGCATGCCACGCCCGCATTCACAAGATAGCGAGTAATCTATTGAAATTGTTGTAGTTTCGACTGCTGACGTAGCCCATTTCGAAAGCCATTAGAAAATAAGCTGGTAAATTTCATGTTCTGGGAATAATAAGTTAATTAAGTAGCAAAATATCGCTGCAATCGAAAAGTATTAGGAATAAATTAATTGAGTAGTAAAATATCGCTGCAATCGAAAAGTACTGGGAATAAATTTGAATAAGGAACAAAAAGAAGTTTCCTTCCCAGGCAGGATTCGAACCACGAAAGTCTTAGTTACCAGTCTATCACGCTCTGGAGTGAGCAAGGCTCTGAAATCAGCTACAAGGGTCGGTCCGGTTTTTTTTGCCACTACTGTACCGGTACATACGCAACTGGAAGATAAAAGTCACACTTCTACAATATTCGTCATTCAAGACTATGATCCCTTGCAGTAATGGACGAAACACACAGAATTAAATTGTCAATTAAATTGCATACTTGAATATCTTGTCCAATCCCAAATTTCATATTATTCATTAAGCTTAGCCCACGTATTAAATAATTTAGCTACAAAATTAGTATTTTGTGTTTAATGAGGGCCAATAAAAAACTATTATCCTAAAGAGTCAACAATTGTTAAACATCTCACTATACATGAGAGATTAGAAAATTAGTGCCTGTAAAAATATCCAATTTCATACACACAAAACTACAATTTGAAAAAATAAACTGGGAGCCTAACGAGTAATGATGCAACTTTTCTTAAACACCCTGTAATCTAAATGGATGAAAATCATTCCGCTCTAGTAAGCTGGACTTTATTCCCTCTTCACAGAGAGCTGATACAATTATACACACTGTGCTGCAACAATAGGAAACAAAAGGAAGCTCTCAAACCCTCTGCCATGGCAGAGTGTATCCACCACAGCTCCCCCATCCCGCGAGCTTGCATACACAACAGTCTCCGCTATACCTGCAGGCCCCCCACGTCAGAACGTCCAGTAATAACCGCTAATATTTCTGCGTTATATGCAACGAATTCTACGTAACACAAAACTGTAGGCTACAATGACGATATATATTGATGAACCGTGGGTAACGACCATTTAAAATGGCACAGACTATTCAGAGATGATGAAATGGTCACAATGTAGTATTTATTATGTCGCGTCTGTGGCAGACGACAGGGTTCGATCCCCTGCCAGAGCCTTATGGAATCTATGGTGGACAATTATTCCACCAACACTCTCCACCTCCCTTTATTTAAGCTATTATTTGCAATAATTGAAAATAGACCGGGGTAAAGTCTTTGAGGTAGTAAGAGTTTCCAATGTTGACATTTATTAAGGCCGTGGGACTCCGGGTTACGGGACTCTCTGGGGATGGGGCCTGGTTCTGTTAGAACAGACAGGAGGGCCAACCTGTCAGAATCGGATTCACAAATGCCACACAAGTAATCATATATATATATATATATATATATATATATATATATATATATATATAGTGTGTTCAAAAGTCTGGCATATGGACTAGATAGGTGAATCCTGGACCAAAATGGAGACAAAAATGATAGGCTACGACAGAATTTCGTCAGAAAAAACTTTAATTGCGCAATTGGGCAACAATGCACAATATAGAATGTCTTACAATTAGTAATAAATATTATTGCTTGCAATTGAGACCATTAGAACCAAAGTTATCTAAGTAGCATGAGATATGTTATGAGTAGGGAGCTGATGTTGATGACCTAAAAATCTACTTAAAGTGATCATTAAAGTGCCCTTAAACTAATAGAAAAAATGACATAAAATTAAAAGAAAATGACATTTAAATATTATTCGCCGTAATCGCACTGCAACTTCTTAAAAATTAGTCACCTTGTTTCAATGACTGCCCTGCAAATCTCGGAGAGAGGAGGTAACTTCCTGGAATTTAGCTAAGATAAAGGAAAAGAACATGCAACAAAATTAAGGTTTTAAGGAAAACTATAGATTTTAATGAGGGTTTACAATGTGTATCAATAAGGGATGGTCGGTCAAAGCCCTCACATAAACTAAACTGTTGTCAAGCATTTTATATTACTTCCGTTGTGTGAAGTGAAGCCTTCAGTGGAATGAGGGATGGACTTTAGAATCTGTTCCAAACTATAAAACTCAAACTTCACTGTTATTCACTTATTCAGTAGGTAATTACTACTGACCTATTTGCTTAGAAAGTGATTTAACAGATCTATCGGTAAAGAAGAAAGTAAAATGCATTCCAAATGATCTAAAAGTTCTTCAAAGTATTAAAAATGACCAAAAAATGCCGAAAAAAAATATAAAAATAACCTAGTAGTTAAAAACTGTCATAAAATGCAAAAAAAAAAAAAAATAGAAAGGATTTCTATATTAATAGGCATCGTCCTAATGTGAAAAATAAGATGACTTTTCATCAACATCGAGCCCCCTAGTTATGAGATAGGGTGGGAGATAGCATATCTTCAACATATGTCAATAGATGATGGAGCTCCAGTCTATCACTCTTTCCTGCAGTAGATACAACATTTAGATATAGGCCTACGCCAGTGCACTTATCTCATTTTTCGTCAATTTGTTACTAAGATCACTGTGGGTCTAGTAGTTCTAACGGCCTCAATTTACGTCATGTTATCACAACTCTAATGTTAGGATCATTGACTTGGCACGTAATGAAATCAGTTCGTGTCCCTTCCGTTCTATTTTATTGTTTTTAATTTAATTTTCATGTCTCAATGCCCTTTATATAAGTCTGACTTTCAATATTTGTTAATTTTATGTTTTTATTGTAGATAGCATTATTTCATAAGACATTTTAACAGCAAGAACCTGATTATTTACATTTTACAGAACATTCAGTTAAAGAACCAATACAGGTTTGAAGGTTGTTAGTTGAATACATACAGTACAATATGGCGTACATCTTATCCTAAATGAATACGCTGATATTTGGAAGCGAATTGCTTACGTACTGTACCAAGTCAATGCTCCTAGCACTTGAGCTATTAAAAATTCATGTGAAGTGCGTGTAAGCTAATAGTGTTTACTATTGATACATTCTATGTTGTGCAATGTTGTTCGGAAGAAATTTTGTCATTAAGATTTTGTCTCCACATTCATCCAGGATTCACACGATGTGGATCGTGTACGCGAATTTTGGAACACCCGATATTGAGCGCAAAATGTGTCGAAGTAAACATAAGTGCAAGAATCCCTCCAGGATCCGACCGTCGAAAAGCCATGTCAAGTATACGTAGGGGAAACTCGGCTAATTCTGCAGTACGGGTAATTCCGCAGTAGTGCATATATGATTTTATTGCGGCTTTACAATAGTGTGAACGTAAGTTTTGAGAGGCTGTCAACAAGAGGCATGTCCTCTGCAGTGCTACAGAAAAAAATCAAGGATATTAGTCGACACCTCTGTCGGCAATACAGTGAAACATCAAAAGTTGGCTGTTTTTCGTGTTTTGCTACACAACTGTGAAGAAAGTGAGCATTGTTACTTACAAATTGTTCATTTTATGTTACTTTCATAATGTATTTCATAATTATTTACTACTGCGGAATTAGCCAAGTTCAACTGCGGATTTATCCGCACTGTTGCGGAATTACCCGAGTTGTTCTTTTTTCAACTGTAATGTATGTACAACTAAACATATTTGCATTTTAATAGGTCTCTTTATCTCATTTGGTAATGAACGGTTTCGTCCATATCTACATACCTTGATAATATTTTTTCAATAAACATTTTGATAAAAATATGATAGATTTACGTCTTAATATTGCGGAATTAGCCGAGTCTCCCCTATATTATAGGCTACATCTTTTCTATAGGATCGAAATGGCGTTACATGAATTCAGTACTTTATTTGGACTTTCTCCCGACCTACACAGTTAAAGTACCCCCAAATATAGCCTACAACTATTCAAACTCAGTGAAAAGTCTTAAATCTCAGGATACTGAAGCCTAATAGGCTTACGTACTATTCTGTATAGGCCTACGTACTGTCGGTAGCTGAAACATCAAACTGTAGGCTACTGTGATTGAATGTATTAGTAAATTATTTCATGTTTAAATAATGCCTAACAAGTTTAATAAACCTTCAACGAATTTCACAAGACTGGCCAATAATGAGTAGTGAAACGTTCGAAGGACTAGGCCTATTGTTTACCCACCATACAAGTGGAATTCCTAAACATTTCTTGTCGATCCAGCAACTGTGGGAGACTCGAATCTCACGTCAGAAGACAATTTATACATCACTGCACACCTGAATGAAAGCCATTCAGCACTGTAATGTGAGAGAGACTAGTAAATCAACGCATGTTCACGGCAAAAAATTAATAAACTCAGTGTTTACATATCGCTTACGTAATTGAATATTAATACACTCCAGGCGGTCATCCTGTTAACGCAAGAAAGTTCCTTTAATTGTCACGAGAGAACTGTGTGACCGATCTAACTGAAGACTAATTCTTCCTGTTCCTGTCAGTATTCGTGTTGACAAGAGCCAACGGCAGTCCATAACTTGAAGAATGTTCACGCCATTGCAAGAGAATCCTAGCTAACAGCCAGTATTACAGGAGAACTATTCTGCATGCCCGCATGGTTTTTGACAACATAATAATGAAAATTGAAATTATTTACTTCGTAAACCTGAAAGAAGGGCTTCTGTTAATTCATTTTCTTTCTCTAATATTAACTCGAAAGCTCACGTGCCAAGTTTGATATAATTCGAACTGACGTATAAAATGTGCATGGAGAGATGAATGCAGGTAGATTACGTGTTAATCCTATTACTTACTGAAATTCGTCAGAAACATATGACCTGGCGACGGCATTTCAGAGTCACACAGAGCTTTGATCCAGCATTTCTCGTAATTACCTAGAAGAATAAATAGATCCGACATAATCTCTGCGGGAATATAAAGTCACCTTCTCCTTTTCATCTACTTCCGTTCCTTCTAGGCCTACTGACCCCCTTCTCTAGCATTAACTTGTCTTACGTTTCCTTCTTCTACTCCTCTTTTTTCCTTCTATACTCTTCCTCCTTCTCCTTCCCACTGGTTTCCTCAGCTAATCTTCCTTCTCGCCATTTCTACACTTTTCTCTTTCTTATACATCTTGGTTACATCCTTTTAACAATTTATATCACTTAGGAATATGGTTGCAATAACTTACTAGTGTTCAAATGAAAATTAAGTTGTAAATTACCTAGTTGACTTGTTTCGACTTCGTATCAGCCATCTTCAGAACTAGTGAGATCCTTGCTTCCTCCAATTTCTTCAGTTGTCTTCCTCGGAGGTGCGTTTGTGTAGGCTCTCAAGAAGCCGAAATGACAATGTCAATGGCCAATTGCGGACTTTGGTCATGTACCTACTATAATAGGATGACTGTCCAGCGCCGTGGCGTAGTGATCTAAGGCATCCTGCCTAAGACTCGCGTTACGGAATGCGCGCTGGTTCGATTTCTCATGGGGGAAGAAATTTTCTCATGAAATTTCGGCCAGTGTATGGAACCGGTGCCCACCCAGCATCGTGATGCACTTGGGGAGCTATGATAGGTAGCGAAATCCGGTTGCGAAATCCAGCTATAACGGCTGGGGGATCATCGTGCTAACCACACGATACCTCCATTCTGGTTGGATGATCGTCCACCTCTGCTTCGGCATGTGGACGTGAGGCCAGCAGCCGGCTGGTCGGTCTAGGCCCTTCACGAGCTGTATCGCCACGGATTATTATTATTATTATTATTATTATTATTATTATTATTAAATAGGGTGACCAGACGTCTTCTTTTGTCCGGACATGTCCTTCTTTTTAGGCCTTTGTCCTGGGTCTGGGCGGATTTAAAAAAAAATCAAGAAATGTCCTTCTTTTCGTAACTTGAATGCCTGGTGTTTTGAAAATATCTGATTTAACGCCTTTTCAAGTAATTTGCCTGTAGGTGGCAGCAACAGCGACGGAATATAGACTATGCTTTGAAAACAACTGTCAAACCTTTGTAATGGATATTGTAGTAAAGGTTCTAAAGTTTGTATTGTTAACAACCAACGACCTTGTTCCTCCATCTTAGGTTGCGTCATAGCACTAGGCATCTTACCCCGATACTTGCAGAAGATGATCACTTTTTTTCGGGATAAGATAGCAACTTGTTGCAAGAGTTCTATTTTTTGTTTTATTGCAGGGAATGTGAAAACATTACGTAAGATCCTCTGATAGAAGTCAGTGGATTGAGGACAGTCTTCAACTTGCGATGGAACATGTTATAACAGAGGGTATAAACTATTTCAGAGCATCGCAAGCATAGGCCTACGGGATAACTTACCGTACCCTTCAACGCCTCCTAAAAAAGATCGATGACAAAAAATGTACTGGATTGAATTCAATGTGTGCAAGAAGTGATTTCACGAGTCTTGCACACGACAATAAAATATGTGCAATGACTGTGTTGCTAAGTAGTGATAAACGGGTGAGAAAGTGTCCATGAGCTTTAAATTAGGTCAAATTTGTTATATAACTTACATGTATCAAACCAAGTTCAGGTAAAATACATATAACTTATCAGTAAATGTGTTAATTACATTTGCCATCTTACCCGACTATCGGGGAAAGATGTCTACAGTGCAGGCAAGAAGAAAACCTGTATCTATAAACAAGGTAATAATTTTTTTTTTTTTTGTACCGAAAATATAGTTTCGAAATACCTTCCAGACTTTCATATTTCAATATGAAATTCAAAACTAAATGAACAGTATCTTAAATTTTCAATCAAAGAAAAAGTCAGGCATCTTCCCCCGATCCACTCTACAAGAAAAAATTAGGTGTCCAAAATTATAATATTCTGATAATTATTATAAAATAACCTCGGAGAATTTAAAGTGTGTAACTGGAAGAATTATTATTGTTTTAACAGACATTACACAAAAGTTACTACATAACTTAATGTAGATACATTTTTGTAAAGGAGTGTCCAATGGTAGATGAATCGTTCCATACGAACAGACAGAGGTAGGCCTACAGATTACGAAGACTAAGTGTTTTTCACAAATATGAAACTATGCGAAACAAATTAGGCCTAGAAGTAAAGTGGAATGCATGGCTACCTACATGAAAATTATTTCTGTCCTGCAATGCATCTATCTCAATGTGAACGTCTGTCGAGCTACCCCGCCTGCATTCCAAGGCGTGCATTACGCGTACTTGCAAGAAGCAAAGCGACACCGAGTCTGTTCAAATTCACTCCTTCATCTCAGCTCTAAAATTCTTCAGTTCCAGGAATTGCAATTAAAAAAACTGTGAGTATGATTTATTCCAGTGTATGTGCAAAGTATCATGCGAGTTCTCCGTTCTCGATGCTGATTGATGGCAGCGCAGTACATCGTCGGAATACAAATGGTAGGCCTCTAAGGCCTTATTATTCTTCATGGAAATACGCAATTTCTGAAGGAGAAACGAAACAAACTACGTGACGAGAGAAGTAATCTTTACAGATAGCTACAGATAATACATATCTTCTTTTTTACTTATCGTTTCTCTTTTTATCCTGATTTCTCATCGTCCCCTCTTCTTCATCTTTCCTCTATAGTCTTTTACTCGCCTTCTCTTAAGGGGTTCGGTACAGCTTACAGCAGTAAAATTTTGGAAATATTCAACATTTTTTTTCTCCATTACTGTATCTTGTACAATAATGAAAATTAGTATGTGTAAAACACTGTCCTTTTGCTACATGAAAAAAAAAAATATATTTTTACGATTTAAAAAAAATTATTTATATATTCTTTTTCAAAACTCAAAATGGTGGCAGTTCACTGTGCAGTGATGAAGCGTTTCCCTCATAACTAAAAAACTATGCAGCATTCTTTGATGAATGTCGACCTGGTTGGCGAGTTGGTATAGCGCTGGCCTTCTATGCCCAAGGTTGCGGGTTCGATCCCGGGCCAGATCGATGACATTTACGTGTGCTTAAATGCGACAGGCTCATGTCAGTAGATTTACTGGCATGTAAAAGAACTCCTCCGGGACAAAATTCCGGCACATCCGGCGACGCTGATATAACCTCTGCAGTTGCGAGCGTCGTTAAATAAAACATAACATTTAACATTTATTTCTTTGATGAAACTTTTGTATGTATTTATGCATGTCATATCTATGATATGATGCAAAATCACTTCTCTACCTTTCATACAGCCTATTGTGTGACAAAAAATAAATTCATTTAAAAAAATGGTGAAATATCAGTATTTTCTTCAAACACAAAATAAAAAAAAATATATATATTATGTATTATGGAATGTAGTTGAAAGAGCATGATATTGTAAACTTGAGTTTCAGCAATAAAATAAAAGAGAGAGAGAACATGAAATAGTTAACAAGTTTATGAGTTATAAGGGAAACGCTTCATTACTGCACAGTGACCTGCCACCATTTTGAATTTTGAAAAAGATATATATATATATATATATATATATATATATATATATACATATATATATATGAACCACAAGGAACAATCTCTAGACTCAAATCTGTTCAAGTTTAAACCATGAAGTAAGTTGACTTTCCCCACATGCCAAAGTTCGAAATGGATTAAGATTCTCTTCAACACATATTGAACTGCATAAGATCCAAGAGAGAACTTTGGCAAAACGCAGCTAAAGTCATAGGAAAAAACATAGGTATTTAATTTCATGGAAATGGTTTAGCGAAACCAGCTATAAGCAATAGTAACAAGTCGCTTATCAGATTTGGGAAACATTCCTAGGTAAAGCAAGACATTCCGTGAAGATTGAACTATTCAATACGTGGTTGGAAAAAAGTTTGAAAGTAAAAATGAACACCTCTGAATATCCGCAAGTATACGCTACCATACTATAGGCTCTTAATTTTTTTGCATTCATTTTAATACAATTATAAATCTTGTTCTTCAATGATTTTTTGCGACTTCGAAGAACACACTTTTCGTAATCTGCTTATCTTGTAAGGCAGTGGTCGTCAGCACTCGCTGAAGTGTGCAAAGGGTAAGCGGAGCCGTCCCGTGTGCCCCGTCGTGCAGCAGGAAGAGGTAGAGAGCATACCCGCTAGCAGTTACGAGTGCACCATGGTGCACTGTATTCTCCGCGGGTAAGTGACGCTAGCCCCAGGGTGCTCTGTGCTGACGACCGCTGTTGTAAGGTTTTATTTTAAGATCAATCCGTACAGTCATAGACTTTGCTACACAGATTTTAGACATCTCACAATTGGATGGAAGTCCCATGTGCAAGCTTACTATGTGTGTTGGAGGATTCAAGAAGTGACATATTAAGAAATGAAAATATACAAATCGGATTGCCAATATTTAGTTTAAATGATAAAATATTATATTGTTCTAGTTCGATTAATTAAAATGTGTCTTAGTGAAACTTACAGAGGGTTTGGAATTGAACGGGTTACATCAGCTTCTTGTCTATGCGGATGACGTGAATATGTTAGGAGAAAATCCACAAACGATTAGGGAAAACGCGGAAATTCTAGTTGAAGCAAGTAAAGCGATAGGGTTGGAAGTAAATCCCGAAAAGACTAAGTATATGATTATGTCTCGTGACCAGAATATTGTACGAAATGGAACTATAAAAATTTGAGATATATCCTTCGAAGAGGTGGAAAAATTCAAGTATCTTGGAGCAACAGTAACAAATATAAATGACACTCGGGAGGAAATTAAACGCAGAATAAATATGGGAAATGCAGTTATTATTCGGTTGAGAAGCTTTTGTCATCTAGTCTTCTGTCAAAAAATCTGAAAGTTAGAATTTATAAAACAATTATATTACCGGTTGTTCTGTATGGTTGTGAAACTTGTACTCTCACTTTGAGAGAGGAACAGAGATTAAGGGTGCTTGAAAATAAGGTTCTTAGGAAAATATTTGGGGCTAAGAGGGATGAAGTTACAGGAGAATGGAGAAAGTTACACAACGCAGAGCTGCACGCATTGTATTCTTCACCTGACATAATTAGGAACATTAAATCCAGACGCTTGAGATGGGCAGGGCATGTAGCACGTATGGGTGAATCCAGAAATGCATATAGAGTGTTAGTTGGGAGGCCGGCGGGAAAAAGACCTTTGGGGAGGCCGAGACGTAGATGGGAAGATAATATTAAAATGGATTTGAGGGAGGTGGGATATGATGGTAGAGACTGGATTAATCTTGCTCAGGATAGGGACGAATGGCGGGCTTATGTGAGGGCGGCAATGAACCTCCGGATTCCTTAAAAGCCAATAGGTAAGTATGTGTTCTGCATAATTTGATGTGATGTAGGGTTTGGTTATAGCTTTAACTGGAGTTTACAAACTAAAATGCAATAGTTGTCCACATTTTTACATAGGACAGACAGGAAGAGACTTTCACACAAGATATAATGGACATATTAAAGCTATAACCAAACCCTACATCACATCAAATTACGCATAATACATTATCAACAATAATCATGACTACAATAATATAGAAACAGACATGGAAATTTTACACATCACACCAAAAAGTTCACAGTTAAACATCTTAGAACAATACGAAATATACAAACATACAATAATATACCCACAACATACACTGAATACACAATTACAGTTCAATACCCACACATTATTCGACGTCATGATACGTCGTAACACACAAAGAACCATCCCCCACCATAAGACCAACACACCCCCACCCCTACAACCGACAAATGCACATCGCAGAATTAAAAATCACCAGTAGTTCAGGAGACACTGATGAAGACGTAACATCACGTCGAAACGGGGCCGTCTGTCCAAGATATATACCTTTTTTTAAATTTTTAACACTTTTTAACGTGTGAAATGAAAATATAGGCCTACAATTCAGATTTGCAATATTTAGTTTATAATATTTTATCATTTATTGTTACAGACAACATTGGCCAAACTAACTTATAATCAAAGAATGAATATAGACTAAAGCGAAATCCCAAACAGAGTCCTAATAGGATTGATAAAACGAAAAGAAACGGGGGACGACCGAACGACCGAAGAAGAAATTAGTTGAAAATGAGAGATATAACGAACGTAACATGATGATTTAACGAAGATGACGTAGGCTATTATTACCTCTTACTTAACTTTCTCTTATAAGCTGAAACAATTAGGTAAGTGCCGAATAATGGAATGAGAACCCCTATCTTATTTAAGTCACACGTGATTAATCTGCAGATGGATTTCATAGATTTCTGATGACTGTATCTTGAAGTAGCCTATCTCAATACTACTATTTATGACAAAGTAAAACAAAACAACCCTCCTCCCCACGACGTCGAACCGGACGACCACCAACATGGGCCCCTATTAACACAATCTGGCAACATCTCTCCTTGTGGTTTCGCTTGTATATAATTATATATGTGCACCTCTAATTGCCTGCAGTAGCTTTTCCACAGCCAGACTCTATCGTTTGTCACTTTATATCCACTGAAGGAAGCAATTCATCATCTTGTACGCAACGTGTGACTTGCATTAAACTGCAATTATTAACAAGAACCCATCATAAGAGCCTGGTTGTAGCTCAGTCAGTCGACAGTGTCTCACGGTACGGTTCCGTGTTCAATCCCGCGCATCGTTAGCCCAACTTTTACAGACAGCCAAGCGAAAGAAAAAAAAAGGGTCACGAAGATGGCACATGCTTTCTCATACGTTTTAAAAGTTTCGACAGAATATAGTCCTTTTATCATGTTAATATGATATTCGCGTTTATTGTTTATTTTTTTGAACTATTATTCACAAGATAGGCAGAAATAATTTAATATGCACCCAGATAAAATGATGAGCTTTCGTTTTATGGATTGCACAAAAATGGTATACCTTATTTTATTTCAAGGAGTGCAGTTTGGTGGCTCCTTTGAACATGCACTTACAGATTTATGACTTCCTACATAAACACCTCTGACAATTCCATCTTGTCCCCTCGTCCCCTGGTGACCCTGGAAATTATGCAGTGAAACTGAAAGGATTCTTGGAATTCGGAAAAGATGCGACAACTCTGCCTCCACGTGGATTTGACGGGAGCCTGGCAATTCTTCTGAACGAAGGTTGTGATTGGTTACTGGCAGGAGAAGACAAGATTTCCGTCACAGTAAAGAAGACATTTATTTATGACAACCAATTAGTAGTGGGCAGTAGAAGGTCTGTCGGCGAAGTCTTTTCTATGAAACTGCACTCCATGAAATAAAATAAGGTAGTCTATAGCTATTCTTTATAGTTCAAAAAGTATGACAATTGGCTATATGCATAGGCCTATATTACACGGTTTGTTTGCCGAGTTATCTCTGTGGTAGCGTGTCTGCTTCCAGACTAGCCGGCCCGGGTTCGATTCCCAGCGGGGTAAGAAATTTTCATGTAAAATTTCTACCTCGGGACTAGGAGAGATGGCGGTGAGTGATTCGTCCGTCGGATGGGGACGTTAAGCCTGGCGGCCCCCTTGGTGCTATTCGACAGGAGTAGGCTACGTGCCGACACCGCGTTTCCCCTTCTCCCTTCCTCATCTTCATCATCACTCATTCCAGACACTACACTTATACATACACTCATCCTAGTACATGACATAACTCTTCACAGATACACATCATGTACAGTGTGATCCGCCGAAGTGGTGTACAACTAGAAAATGGGTCACAGTTCTGCCATCTATCCGAAGTATACGGAACCCGAATCACGCAAGTGAAGTAGGTGGGCATTGGATACACACACATATTACACGGTTTAAGTAGATGTATGTAAGCATAATTAATTTTTTAGAAGTTTACACAAAGTAGTTAACCTATAGGCCTAAGCAAATTATAGATTTCATCACTTCCAATTTTGCTTCTGTTTAAGATATAAACGTTAAATGGGCTGTACTAAATATAACTTATTAGATTTTGTTTCAGTGATTTACTCACGCGCAACAAGTGTAGTTACAAGGAATGATAATTCTAGGACAATGAGTCGCTCTCCATTAAGCTATTCTCCGCTACTATTTGGCCTGTTGTGTTCACAGGGCTTAAAAACTTACAGATATGCAAAAAATAAAAATAATTCTGTTTCATTCCTCTTAGTCACATGTTTTTCAGTTAATACTAACATTTCGTCTTGCTTGTCAGTTTATTCTATACCTACAATAAGTACAAATACAGACGAAAACGGGTACTTTTAAAATAAATCGCCAAAATGCAAGGTTGGAAATGAATTAGTAGGAACTTTTGGCAAAATATTCTGGATTGGAAATAATAAAAGGATCATCGGACAGAAAATAAATGTTCAAAATTCCTTATTAGGCTATAATTAGTAAAATACAGACAAACAGAATGGTATGGGCATGTAAGACGAAAGTCAGAGCAACGATAGATTAGGCCTACCAAGAGAGCTTATAGAATGGATTCTACGATATTAGAAGATCGTTGAGTGAAAAATATTTTTAAGAAATGGAGTGAGCACATAGAACAGAGAGAAGGAGGATCGTTAAAATGCAATAAACTTTGGATACAGGAAGACAGACTAATATTTATACATTGTATATGTCATAAGTGCTAGTACCTATAATTATATCCACGAGAAGGCATATATATATATATATATATATATATATATATATATATATATATATATAAATCGTCATTTATATTTTTGATTTCAAATTAACATACATCAATTCCATTTACAAACAAATATTTCTTATGCATAATTTCCATACAAAATGACTAGTAAATAACATAAACAATAGCTAAACTTGCTGTACATAGGCCTAGATGGATTAATATAATTACATGTCCAAAACCACTTTTTCGATAACAGGGATGCTCAATATGTGTAGTTCCGTGAAAGTCTACAAATCTGTTTCCTACAGCGTTAAGCCTAAAATATTTTCCCTTTATACTTCCCATAATGATAAAATAAATAGCAACAAAACCTCGAATAAAATGATATGAAAAGTAACATATTCAAGCCAGAACAGAAGAATAGGTCTAATCTAATTTATGAAGTAGGCACTATTACTATTATTATTATTATTATTATTATTATTATTATTATTATTAGTTATCTTTCCAGAATATTGGGAGGGGTTATAATAGTAGAAAGAACAATAAGTGCATAATAATTGCTGGTGATATGGCGTTGTTATCAGAAGAGGAGACGATACTAAGAGATAAGTTATGCTACTGGAGCTAAATGACAGCTGTGAACAGTATAGGATGAAAATAAATTTAAACCAGACAAATACCATGGCTATCGGAAGGAAAATAAAGAAGACAAACGTGCGAATTCGAAATGAGGCAGTAGAATAAATGGACAGCTTCAAACACTTGAGGTATGACTAACGTGAGCTTCTGCCAGGAAGTCAAAATGATAGCAATGGCAAAGGAAGCTTTTAATAGAAAAAGGAGCATCTTCCTTTGGAAAAAGAACTAAGGAAGATACTAGTGAAGTGCTCTGGTGGAGTGTGACATTGTATGGGGCAGAAACATGTACGTTACGATGAAATGAAGAGAAAAGACTAGAAGCATTTGAAATGTGGATAGCTATGGAGAAGAATGGAGCGTGTGAAATGGACAGACAGAATAAGAAATTAAGCTATGCTAGGAAGAGCATGTGAAGAAAGAATAATGCTGAAACTGATCTGGAAGAGAAAAAGAAATTGGTTGGACAATTGGCTAAGAAAAAACTGCGTACTTAGGGATGCATTGTAAGGAATAGTGAACGGAAGAAAAGTTCGGGACAGAAGAAGATATCACATGACAGATAACATTAAGATATATCTAATGGATCATATGCGCAGACTAAGAGGAAGGCAGAAAATAGAAAATATTGGAGAATGC
Source organism: Periplaneta americana (assembly GCF_040183065.1). Classification (NCBI taxonomy): domain Eukaryota; kingdom Metazoa; phylum Arthropoda; class Insecta; order Blattodea; family Blattidae; genus Periplaneta; species Periplaneta americana. The sequence continues at coordinate 160,518,098 of NC_091117.1, forward strand.
TGGATTTGTAGTGAAAGATCTGCTCATGGGCAGAAAACTATGAATGAATTTATTATTATTATTATTATTATTATTATTATTATTATTATTATTATTATTATTATTATCAATCATAACCATCATCACTGTTATCACAATATTATCCATTAAACATTTTATATTTCATTACAAAATATTTTTTTGTCTAACGGTAGAGCCTTTAACTTGTTATTCGCCCCGACTCTGTAAGTGGGCTCATAGATTTCGCTAGTGCAGAGAAACGCAAACCACAACTGGAAAATGGTTATGAAAAGACCAAAGACAAAATAGAATGAGACGAAACAAATTAGAAAATAAAGGAGAATTTTACAACTCACAAAAGAATATTGTTTGGGCCTACAATAAAATAATGAAGATGATAGTGGCGGTAGTGGTGGTGATTACGATGCACTTTACGTAGGCCTATTTCTACTACTATCATTAAGGACCTATACTAGAAGTTCGTTGATTTCTCGCAAACATCCAAGCACAAAGTCCCACGGAAAACATCAGTTGGGTCGCATTCTCTGAAATTATGAAGACAACCCGTAATAGAAGTTCTTTCAAGCTAATCTTAAACATAATTGTTATTGCCAACTTTAATGCAACAATAAAACCATTGTACTATCACCGCTCCACAGTTACTGCCACAATACAATAATAATTTACACTAGAAGATTTAAACATCAGTGGCCAAAGCTGACGTCATAAATATGGACGCGAGTCACGCATATGTACCATTGTCTCCGATGTCGCATTTGTTTCTTTTTTTCGGACACGGAAATTAAATTTGAAATTAGCCTATAAACATCTACCAAACATTAACAAGACCAGTCTTTCTGCAGTCTCATTTAGCTTATGTATTTGAGGCCTATATTACGTAATATGTTTATGTCCTACATATTATATTAACATTACTATATAGCATATAGTTTATATACTAATTTAATAAAATATAAGCGCATGCACACATACAGGGTTGCACAAATTTCATACCATTTATTATCTCATTAAAATTGTAGTTTCGATGTTTCTAACTGCGCTAGTGGATGCCGAAATTCATGGAAAATCCGATAGGTAGCATCACAATTTGGATGTAACCATAACTACGAGCACAAATATCAATTTGTGAAATGGTGGACAACGGGCGATTGACTGTTGAACACAAGGTGAAAGTTGTTCTGTTTTTGCTTTCATTTGAACGGTGTTGTGAATAAACAAAACGTTCGATTCTGGGCGAGGGAACCTTCTCACATAATGCATGAGAAAGAAATGTTTGGGGCAAAAGTTTCTGTATGGGCCGCAATTTCGAGCCACGGAATCATCGGTCCAATTTTCTTCGATGAAACTGTCAATCAAGTTCGACACAAAACCATGTTGGAAAGTATTTTATCTCCCATCTCATGGCAAAAGGTCTCTCTATGGAAACAGTGGTTCATGCAAGATGGAGCCCGTCCACACACTGCAAACACCGTTCTGGATTACCTGCACGAGATGTTTGATCTTCATGTGATGTCACATCGGTTTCCTGAAGGACATGGGTGCTGCAAAATGTGGCCGCCTCACAGTCCGGACATTAATCCGTGCGATTTCTTTTTATGGGGATTCCTAAAAGAGAAAGTGTACCAAAGGAGGCCAGAAAATGTGGTGCAGCTCAGAGTCCTAGTGGAGTTGTGCCGTGCGCTATCTGAAGACTTGTGTCGAAAAGTGGTGACGAATGTAAGGGTTCGTTTGCAAGAGGTTGTAAGGCAAAACGGCGGTCATATAGAACATGTTCTGCATTAGAGATAAAATTCTAAATCCTAATTATTATTTCTGTATAATTTTGTAAAGCTTTAATACAAATAAATACTTGCTATGTGTTAAATAAATGGTATGACATTCCGTGTGCCACCCTGTAGGTTTATAACGTCTAGAAAAAAACATCCAATATAAAATATAGCTAAGTAAATATTACACTACAAATAAGAGGCTCAAGATCAGCAGGACGGCCAAAAATGAAGTAGATAGATAAGAACTACAGTATTTGTTTAAATGGTAGAACGGATTATGTGCCAATACTTCGACGTGGATCAGAGATATGTTGAAGATAGTCTATATTTCGAAAAACAAGCGTAGTATTTAAAATAATTGAAGAGTGCTTACAGTCTGTTAAAAATATAGGAAATGTTTTCTAACAACATTTTATCTTAAGAAATACGAAAGAGATCTGAAGATAAGTCTTTCAGCACTAATAATATAGGACAACTAAGAAAATACGGTGAACAGTCTGTAATGTCTCTTCACATTTACAGAGATTCCGTTCGTAATACGAAATCTTACAAAATACCGTACGTTACAAATGTAGGCCTAGTGTACAGAGACAGCCTATAAGCCGTGTAGGCCTAATAACAGCTTATAATTTGGGTGTCAAAAGCTTACATTTCAGACGATCCGATACTATGAAGAAATATAGTTCTATGTTCAAAGTTATTATCTCGGCAATTTTCCTCATTTTCTAATCAGTGTCTTGTTCAATCGGTGACACACAAACAATAACGGGTAGGCCTACTTGGAACAGACACACGTCAGACCATGAGACACTGCTCAACTCTTCGTTTCCAGAGTTTCCGGTGTGTCCTCGGATCCACGTTTGTTCAGAATGTTGGCTGATACTTAAGGCTGGTTCACAATAAAACGGGAACGGAAACGACAACGAGAACGAAAACGGAAATATTGTTAAAATAAATGTATATAAATATGAGCATTCACATTAACTAATTCCGTTCTCGTTGTCGTTTCCGGTTTATTGTGAACCAGCCTTAACCTATACTGATGATTAAAATTTGGATTAAGGTTAAATTGGTCTTTTAAAGAAGTGAGTGTCGCTTGTGAGTCACTAAAGGCTGATCCACAATAAACCGAGAACGGAAACTACAACGAGAACGAGAACGGAAATATTGTTAAAATAAATGTATTTAAATGTAAGCAATCCCGTTCCCAGGCTCCGGCAAGCTTCTCGTTAATTGTGAATGCTCACATTGAAATACATTTGTTTTAACAATATTTCCATTTTTGTTCTCGTTGTCGTTTCCGTTCCAGCCTTAAACACCACGAGGACTAGATCTATAGTTTTGATCATTCTTTGCATCACCGCACCAATACATTTCTTAATTATTGTTAGTACACTGGCATTCAAAGACATCCGAACACATTAGGCTACAACAATTTCATTTCTCAAAATAGCTATCCATGTTTCTGTGAAAACAGTGTGGGCAAATACTGAAATTATTCAGTCCTTATAGATTTCATTTAAGTGATTGATGATGGAAAAAAGATCCAGGATTAGACTTGGCAAGTGAACATAAAACAATATTGTCACAGGAGTAATTTACTTAGAGGCGGATGAAGAAGGAGATTCATTTGCGTTTGATCTGATGTCCGTAATGAAATTTTGTTCTTACTTAGTTGACAATTAAATTCATGAGAATGGATCACTTCCTCCAAATATGTGGACAACACAGTCTACAGATACATGTAGGACAACGAATCTGTGGAAATCTTTCAATTCGCATTTTAACTCGTCTTTCAATTCTCATCAATCGATACATATTTTGTGAATCAGTTAATCTCTCATCAGATCGAGATTTACATAAAATATCAATAGCATCAAAAATTGATACACGGAGAAAAATTCATACATAAGGCCCAAAAGAAACAAAACTGTTGCTCTAAAATAAATTTCTGAGTATCAAGATGAAATAGGCCTAACTGATTGCTTCAAATTCATTAAAATAGGTAGCCTAAGTATTTTACCTTGGCCAAACAGTAATAGTGCTCAAACAGCATTCAATAAACGCAGACGAAACTATTCGAAGATTCTCTAAGTTTTAGTACAGTCTGTGTAAATATTTCAAGAAAACTGCTTCAGTGCAGTTTACATGGCAAGTAATTAAAGTAGGCCTGAGCTATAACTAAAATTTGGACCAAATTTGATCGATTTTTTTTATCTTAAAAATATTCAATATGTCAGAAAATGTCTGAAGAGGAAAAGAAGACTAAGTCTGAGGGGGGTAACATATGGAGCAGGGTAGTTTTGAACAAGTAAGATAGTAGCTACATGAAAACCCTCGGTATCAGATCTTTATTTGCTTAGTTCTCAAAACTATTTCTTTCTGCGTCTTACATCATGTAAAAAGTTACAGGTGTTGTACTTTTAGTCCTACTCAGACAAAATTTTGCAAGTTAAGAAAAGTATGAAGAACAAGAATAGGTATTATGTTTTGATGTAAAGATAAAAGAAGTACACATTTCAGACGTTTAATCGTGTATTATGATTGTTGTTAATTTAAAAAAAATCGGACAAGAAACAATTTCTACATATCGAACTAATGAGGATACAACCCATAAAAAATCGATACCAAATTTGAAAGCTGTATCCAAGGGGAATGTCCTCATACAAAATAAACGCATTACAAAGAAAAATTATAACTACGGGAGATATTTTTGTAGGGTAATTAGAAAAATATAATCTATTTTTTAACTCAGAAACTATTTAGCCCAGGGATTTAAACTTTTGTCAGTTTTTGTTGCAATTTATAGACTAAGAATGTGTGATAAGAATTTCAAAAGTATTGGGTGAATAGTTTCAGATTTCCAAATTTCACACATGGTTTACTTTAAGCCTTCTATTTATTTACAGTACAGTTTACTATTTTCCAGTGCAATTTGCAATCGTCCGCCTATATTACCTAAAAGAAAAAAGGTCACCATGTTGGCAAATTCTGATTCTGAAGAATACAGTCAGTTCATTAACTGTTTGAATAACAGCTATAGCTAACAAAGAAATGGAATGGAAAAAGCAACTCAGAAAATTCGTCTGAAAATAACTTTACCAATATTGTACGCTGATCAGATAATGATTGTAAGAACTAAAGACCAAATATTACTTTTAAACATACCTATGCAAAAAAAAAAAAAAAAAAAAAAAAAAAAAAAAAAAAAAAAAACGAAGATCATGACGATTTAGGCCTATTATTTTTTTTTCTAATCATGGGTACTTGACTGTTGGTCATTCACCAATAAGAAGCCAGTTGTGTAGACCAATTCACCGACAGAGTCGTTGGCCAGGGTGCGCCAGAGGAGGCTGGTCTATGCTACACCCGCGAGGAGATGAAATAATGATAGAGATTTGTTGGGAAGTCCCGGAGAAAAGCCCTGTGTTACCTGGACCACGGGCTTACCCAACACAAGTTATAAATCTAGGGGCTGCTAACGAAGTCGCCCCGAATCAGGGATGGTAAGAAAGGAACGATAACTGAAGTCGCTCCCGCGCGGAAATTATTTACCTTCTTGAGGCATCCTACACTGTTTATGAACTCGCTTCAATCCCTTTACAAAATTACATACAGTAGATGAAAACAATACTTTTCCTCCAGAAATGTGGGCACAGGTCTCAGTCCATACCACAAATAACTGCGAAGCGTTCCATGCTAAGTTGAATGGACTAGTCTACAAGCAGCACCCACATATTTTTCAGTTAACTGAAGTTTTAAAGAACATTCAAAGTGACACGCACCTTCTAATCAAATAAAAAAAAAAAAAACAAAAATGTAGAGTAGTAAAGCCCACGAAAAAGAGACGTTCATCTTGCATAAAATGATGGAATATAAAACACATTCAGTAACAAGATACGACTTTGTTAGAAGTGTTGCTTTTAAACTTCTACCTTGTCAGATTTTACCATACTTTTTTTTTTTTTGACGAAGTGACTCTGCCCCAAGCAGGCCTAAGCTTCTGTATGAAACATTTTTAAGTCTGCATAAAATGGGAAGGAAAATGTTTATACCTGGACGGGAGCGAGCCCATATGGCAGTCCTAAGTCTGCGTAAAATGGGGGGAAAATGTTTATACGAAACGAGCCCATGTAGCAGTCCTAAGTCTGCATAAAATGGAAAGAAAAATGTTTATACGGAGCGAGCCCATGTGACCATTGGGAATGGGCTCATGTATAAAAGGGTTACTTAGGACCGACTTCATAAAACCCCCTTGTCCCCAATCGAGGATAAGCCGAGGATCGAATCCGGATCCACAGGATTAGAAGTCCAGCTCTAGCCACTAGACCACCATGGCGGCTTCATAACAATTTATGAAAACCAAGAATTTATTACACAAACAATAATTATAAGAAGACAAAAACAATTACCTACTCTATGACATTTGATTTAACTGTGACGATGATGACGTAAATTAAATATTAACATTTCAGAGTAGGCCTACTCAAAGAATAATAAAACGAACATTAACTAAAAGATTAACTACAGACATCTAATTAAAACTTTGTAAAACATGAAGTAGCAGTTACAGGATTACTTCATGTTTCAGACACCTGCATATTAAAGTAACAAGATAGGTCTATGTGTCAACTACGGAAGGCCATATTATGCAAGATAAATGGAAATGTAGATACCAGACAAGATCTCAAATATGTGCAATAAAACTTAACGGATTCACATGCCAACAAAACTGGACAGATCACCTGTAGGACTACAAATGAATGACCAGGAGAAAGATGTAGCGTATGCATGCTAACAAGAAAGAAATTGTGCTCAATAGTAACCTAATTCATCATAAAAATACATGAAGGTGCTGATGGTAATGGTAATGATTAGAAAAACAAATTTTCGTGCTTGAATATCATAATAATGAATCGTTTAGGTTTAGGTTCAGTTGAGCCTTTTCCTCGTATCTCAAGATACTCTTGATGTTAGTAGTGTTGTTCACATCTTCCTATGTTCTTTATGTTGATACTGGAATGCCTTCTTTGGTAAACATGTTCATTTCATTCTCTGTAGATGATCTAACTAGTTCTTCTGATGTAGTACTTGGATATCGTCCACTATGTTTGAAATTTAATATCACTTGAATGTCTCCAATTCTCTTTTTATAGCGCCTGCTTAAACCTAAAAAAGGACGCAACAATATCATTTGGGCTGCATGTAGTTTGGATTTACAGTCTATTTGCAATACAGGATCCAGCATTCATTACTACTGCACCGGGCGATCCATAGGCCTATTTATTTCCAACTTTTTATTCGTTTATCAACAGTAATCTCACTAGAAGTTTTGATTTATCTAGAGAAAATCAAAACTCGAGTGGGATTTAATTGACTATTACAATATTAGAAGAAAGTATATAGGCCTAAAGATTAGAAGTAACAAAGTACTCCAATACAATAAAATATTAATTGGCTTACGAAAATACAACTGTCTTCAAATGTATTATTGTAACATCTCAACATTACGATAGATGGCAGTAGTGTTTTATGATTATGTTTTCTTGTTACCGGTATCAGTTGTGCCAACTATGGAATCATCATTGAACTCTGTGGACTGTTACTAGTCAAGAAGACTTTGTTGATTCAGTTTCATTTTTATTAAAACATTTGCATTCCACTTCAATCATCCGGATCCCAGTAATCAACGTCACTTGACAGATGATTTTCAATAAATCTTAGTATTAAACAATCTCTGATACGTGACTATTCATAATATCATATAGCAGAAGCTATAACAAACATAACCTAAATAATATAAACAAGTGTCAGAAAAGTTTTAATTAGGGATGATGAAATAAACAAGAAACGTTTTAATTAACGATGATTAAATAAAAAATAAACATGAATAATTTTAAAAGAAACAATTATTGAAAGTACAATTTTCAAATTTGAATGTTTTAGTGGTTGGTGGTTCAGTTGATGTTATATTGGACGTATGCGTAAAAGAAGTAAACTCGTTGATGTACATGGTGTATCCCTCAACTTATTCAGGATTTCCGAATGGTGCTCTTCATATATGACCAGTGATCTTTATTAATTCTTGTTCTTGAATGCCAATGCGAGTCATATTTGAAAGTGCTGTGCATCGACTGGAGTGGTTTGTAATTTTCTGTTTTTTTTTTTTTTTTTTTTTTTTTTGACGTCCAGACCAGTGCAGTTTGAAATGTTGGCAAACAAAGAAACAAATGCTAGTGTAATGCTAAAAATAAACAAATGCTAGGGACGCGATAAAATTAAACAAATGCTAGGGACGCAAAAAAATTGTGCGATAAGCAGCCATGATTGGTTGAAAGACATCCTTTCATACCGTTTTATTCGTCGAAAGTAGGTGACGTAGTAAAAGTGTAATAGTCACAAGTAAATAAATTATTAACATGGCAGAATCAAAGTAGCATAACTAATAGTCCAATCATTAGGATTGCTTAAAATTCCATCAATATTAAAACTCGATGTAAGCACCAGCATTTGCTGCACATTTTTCCAGACGTGGCTGAACGTTCTGTACTTTCTCACAAGCATTTCATTTGGCGCCCGGCAACACTCTTCTCGTCTCACCATAGAATGTGTCGCAAAAGGTTAGGTTGCTCTTGGATCCATGCTAGTAGAAACTCCGCAAACTCCATTCTGATATCACAGTCCTCACATGACAGAGCTTGCACAAAATATGGCTTCCATGGCCGCCAATTCGTTTCCTTTAGCAACCGCTGCACGGATCCACAGGATAAACCAGATTCCCACTGGTACTGTCGAATGGATTTCTTAGGACTTCTCTGGAAGGCCTCAGTAGTGTCTGCTTTAGCCTCTGTGATCACTGTTTTTAGTCTACCAGCACCCTTCTGTTACGTAATTGAGCCACTGCGAATCAAGTTGGCGTGAAGTCTCTTGATGGTCTTGTAGTCCAGCGTCGCATTTCTTCCTTTCACCACTCTCCACCATCTCTGCCACACCTCCATTCGAGCAGAAATTGTGTTCGATCGTACACAGACAGTCTTGTGGTTATGGTTAATGTTTTAAGATTTACACTACATTTTTCTGATTACATTAAATGTTTCGGACCGTACTGAGAACACAATAAAGTATAATAAAATGACAGCTTCTTTTGTGCTTTTAATGGTATGGAACACGGTACATTTTAGCGGTGGAATGGGTCACTTAACCTGATTGGTTTCGCTACTACACTGTAATAAAAAGTTGGACATAAATATGGATCAATCTGTATAACTTAAGCTTATTTAAAGTTTGTAAAACGTCAAAAGTATTACCAATTCTGCTTGACTCATAAGTTGGTTTCCGAAGATAGCCTAAAGATTTTTGTATTCACCTTAAGGGGACTTGTCTGTAAACGTATGGAAAAAAATCATTATAAATTTACCAATATTTAAAACTACAAACACAAAAAATTGCAGTATTGGCTAATTTGAATTAATTTTTAGTCCTATAGTACTTTAAAGTTGCCTAATTCCGTGATACGTTTTTTTCACTGATTATCACGGAATTGGGTATCTTGCTATTTAGTTCACCGTTGTCTCAAAAGTAGCTGAAAGATGCACTTTTTCGAGAAAGATGTCTGGCGCTATGATCGAACGGCAAAACTTTGACTGACATTCAGTTTTAAAAACGTATCACGGGATTAGGGGTATCACGGCATTATGCAACTTTAACCTATAACATTTGAGAATATTTTACGTATCTAACTTATGAGACGTAACTCTCAGGTCTATAACTTATGCAGTGTTTTTATTTAACTACTCACTGTGTCGCACACACTGTGAACAAATACTTTTAAATTTGCATACGCCTATAGTGTAACTTACATATCTAAGAAAAAAGTTATGTTACAATTACAAAGCTGACATTTTGTGTAGACTTTCAGAACTCGAAGTACAGGGACATCATTTTATTTTTACTTCAATTTTTATTGTACCTGAGTTTTTGAATGTACTTCACTCCCACCCCTTCTACTAATGAAGTTCCTCCACACAGATCCAAGACCCTTAGCGTAAACAGCACTGAGTTAGCGAGTATAGTACGTTCCAGAAATATGTTCGTGTTTTCCAGTGACGAAAGAGCTTTCAATATTGAATCATATTTTCGCACAGGTACTATCCGTTTGCCTACGTCGCATCCAGATTTCCCCCACCTGCTTCTGTTGGCCCCTCTGTAAAAGCTGGGCTGTCTTAGCTCTTTCCTGAAAACATTAATTTCTGTTAGGAATTGGACGTTTACGTAATATTATACAACTGTTTAAAATAACTTAAATAAAAGGGCCTCGTTAAGTAATTAACTGTCACGTCATTTCCTTCCTTTCTACGATTTTGCGGCATAACCACTTGGACGGACAGTAGATAGCATGTCTGAGTAATTTTATCTGTGCGGGTCGGGCAGAAATGAAGATTGACTTTACAGTACGTAAGGTACTCTTTTATAGAGTAGGTACAGAATTATTTCAACATGAGTTACTAGTACGAAGGACGAAACTGACAATTGGAATTAGATGCAGTAATCTATAGTGCGATAATATGCACAAAAGAACTGAAGCCTGTATCGAAATGAACGGCCACCATTTTCAAAAATGTGTTTAAATATTCATATTAAGAGTATTTTTCAATTTAACTTCATTCTCTATATTGTACGCTAATGTGCTGCAGACAGTATAATATACACTGCATAATGAATATGTCCGAATGGATAGCTCAGTTCGTAGTAAAAACACTTATTGTTAATACTGTACTATATTTTGATTAAACAGAAACGTAATAAAAATTATCGAACTCAAAATCGCGATATTTCCTAGTTTACGTAAATGGATGAACTACTTTTCTTCCCTCCTATACCTAGCAGAGTGATTTGTTTGTGTTTTACGCCAGTATCATCGAACTACAGTTATGGAAGGGGGTAGCAGACTGTATTTCCGGTTCTCTAAAGGTATAGCCAGGTTAATATTAAAAATGTTAGTAAAAAATAAAATGATGTCCCTGTACTTTGCAAACTATTATTATTATTATTATTATTATTATTATTATTATTATTATTATTATTATTATTATTATTATTATTCGAATTTCAAGTAGGCCTACCTATACTTATTTATAGAAATTACGAATTTTAATTTCAGTGATTTTTGTTTAATCGACTGAACTAATCACAAAAACATTTTAATAATTGAGGACCTAACATTCTAAATATGCTAAGTGGCAAAAACAACTTCTGAGATATTGATGACATACACATTCCGCAATGCATGTTGAGATACCTACATCACCGTCTTTGGCGCACGAATGAGTCACTTACAGTTGAGCTACGACAAAGATAATTAGTATGATATTTTCGTATGGATGTTCCTCCCTTAGATTGAATAAAATAAAATTTGAAAAAAAAAATGGCACTTAGCACATTTAGAATGTTAGGTCTTTAATTAGTCTACTTTAAAATTATTAATTATCTTATTAAGATCTACAAGTGAAAAATCAAACTCCTTACATAATTTGTTTTTTAGGTGTTTCAGTTACACTCACATACAGACGTGGACAAATTATTAGACCAAATTAATTATACGTGCAACGAAGCTCTATTTATAGGTAGAAATAATGAACAAAAATGTATTTCGCACAGATATAAGAACAGAAAATTGAGTCTGGAGGTTACTAATATTTTGTGAATATTCCCTTATTCTTTATTAACACGTTTTGTCAGGGATACTGAATACCAAAGTTTGACACTTTCTTCGAATATCAGCATCATTTGGCCAGATATCAGACAGTGCTTAAATGAGTCCATGTTTTGTTGTAAGTCTCTTTTTGTTCACTTTCTTCTTCAATATAGATCACAGATTTCCAATTTCGTTCATGTCCGGTCTTCTTGCAGGCCATGGGAGAATATCTTCTGCAGTATATAATTAAAACACCAGTAGTACCAACATAGCCAGGAAAAAAATACTTGACCATTCGAAAAATATACCAGAAGATGTAAACAATCATATTTACAACAATAGAGACTCTGTGAATCATACTGATAGTTGGTTGATATGACGAATTATATTGTTTCCAAGAAAATGTTCTAGTCTAATAATTTGTCCACGTCTGTATTACAAAATATCTTAGATTCTTTTTAACATAGCCTAGGATGAAATGGGAAAGAAGAAATTATGCACCTAACGGTTATGCCTCATAGCTTCAAATATTTCTAAATTATGCATTATAGAGTGAAGGTTGGTAATATTGTGATACTAAGCTCAATAATATTATGATAGTTCTTTTTGAGAATTTTTTTTACAATTTTACTGAACGAGAGGAAGATCGGTTTTTTGCGTCAACGTATTAAGGGAATGTTCGTGGACAAGTTTCTGCACAAAACCGGTCCTTCTCTCGCTCAATAAAATTGTAAAAAATTCTCAAAAAGTACTATCATAATATTATTAGTATTACAATATTACCAACCTTTACCCTATTCATTAGAAGGCTCTAAAAATTGTATCAAATTATGACTGCAATTTTTCTTACAACTGTAGATTAAATATTAGCAGATTTAGGCCTATAATGGTTTTACCATGTATTCACGCACAAGTCCTCTTAAGTGTATGGACATGTGTGAAGCGCCTAATATGTGCCAGAGGATATATTTACGTAGATAACATGGATGTATTACATTTTAGGCAATTATCAATTAGACCTAAATGTAAATGGAGTGAAAAATCCACTTTTACAAGAGATAATTGCACACAAACGAAAGGTCAGGCATAAGTAAATAGTTACGTCATAAGAGTCACTAGTTTATCATAATATGCATTTTATGAACCGAATCTTGCGCAAAGGGAAGTTCAACATTTGGACTAAAGATATACTCACCCACTGCATAAACATAGGTTTAATTTTTTGCGTAACAACAGTTTATACTGAAGAGTAGTTATGACTACATTATTTGTCTGATACGGCATAATGAATGTATAAAATTTCATGAATTTCCGTACATGACACGTAAAGAAATTAATATTAAAAAATTCTCTAATTAGGTTAAAGTAGAAACTATACGGCAATATAATTCTTGATGAGTAGGCCTATATAATAATCTATTTAAGAATCAGCTTTTGGACTTGAAAATCAGACTTTCGACGTTGAAATGTTCTTCAGTAGTGTTACATGAACACTAAACTTAGTTGAAATCTGTTCGTGCACATAAAATAATTATATTTATATATTACATTATAGGATTAATAATAGTATAATGGTAGGCCTAGCAACAGTAGAAATAGCAAGCAAGAAATCTTCAAAATTAAAGATGTCAAGGAAACGTGTGACGTAGATCTAACTTATAAATACTGCTTCTTTTAAATTAAAGGGGTCTTTGTGGCTTAATTCAACATATTATTATTATTATTATTATTATTATTATTATTATTATTATTATTATTATTATTATTATTATGCACGTACAGATTCTTGCGCAGTGACTCTAAGAAGAAAACTGCAATTGCAAATGTTAGCCTATAATTAGGCCTATTTGGAAATCCAAAATATGGATGCGCTTCTTATTTTCAACATTCTAAAGGAAGACTAAGTTATATCCTACATAATCTTAAAATCTCCTTTTAACAACGCTGGTTTATATATTCAATTGTAGTCATGAGATTCCATAATAGCTTATTTTCTATTGGTATACCTGCTACAATTTCGAGATAAGTTAGGCTATATTTCCTGTTGCTGAGATGCACCGGTAGCTGGTCATAGAGCCCAGGTGACGGTAAATTGAAGTACGGTAATTCCAAATGGGTCTAGTCATTTTATCTAACTTGTAAAGAGTCAAAATGACAATACAGGCTGGAGTTCAACAGTGCCTCGTGAATAAGATGAAGAATGAATACTTTATGAATAGCATTGCTGTGTAGCCTACTCAAATGTGTGTTTGCGTAGGCTATCTCTATTTCTTTGTTTGAGTGGCCAGGAATTGCAGCAGAACAACACGAATTCTTCTTGAATGAGCGGCATGCCATTAAATAATATGCCTATTAACAAAATGTCTAGGCCTGTAATAAAAGAAACGAAGCATGATTGATGAAGAAAGCAATATCATCCTTTTCAAGGGGAGTAACAGGTGAAATTTTGGTCATTTTCAGTCTAAAATCGCATTTTCGTTTTCTTGTAAAAAAAAATGAATCAGCAATCTCTTGTTTATATGTTGAGCAAGTTTAAATGCTCTGCGGCACTCGAAAGCATAAAAATTACGCAATACATAGATGGCTGTACTCTTGAACTTTAATTTCATGCAAATTATACAAGCTCTTTTCTCACACTTTTTTTTTTCAGAATATTTCGTCAGGTTCAAAGTGTAAAGACTCTTACAATTTTTATGCTAGGAAGGTGAAATTTTTACTGTATGTTCTGCAGTTAATAAAATAGCGCAAGAATTTTATGATTAAATGAATACTTTTTAAAATAAAAAATGAAATATTTATAGTGGCAATGGCAAATTGTTTTCCCCCTTTGTAGTAAAGATATAGTTTGAAAATAAGGTTCTTAGCAAAATATTTGGGGCTAAGAGGGATGAGGTTACAGGAGAATGAAAAAGTTACACAACGCAGAACTGCACGCATTGTATTCTTCACCTGACATAGCCTAATTAGGAAGATTAAATCCAGACGTTTGAGACGGGCAGAGCATGTAGCACGTATGGGCGAATCCAGAAATGCATATAGAGTGTTAGTTGGGAGGCCGGAGGAAAAAAGACCTTTGGGGAGGCCGAGACGTAGATGGGAAGATAATATTAAAATGGATTTGAGGGAGGTGGGATATGATGGTAGAGACTGGATTAATCTTGCTCAGGTTAGGGACCAATGGCGGGCTTATGTGAGGGCGGCAATGAACCTCCGGGTTCCTTAAAAGCCAGTAAGTAAGTAAGTAAGTAAGTAAGTAAGTAAGTAAGTAAGTAAGTAAGTAGTAAGTAGTACGGATATAGGAAAACTAATGCCTGATGTTTTTCTAAATATGCCACTGGTCTTGCAAAAAAAAAAAATTCAATCATTTTACTGATAAATTGTGCAACTTTTTTAATACGCAACTTTTTCGAAATATTTTTGATAATAACTCAGAAATTAATTCACTCACAGAAATGAAACTTCGCCACATCATTATCTATCACACCGTGATTATGTGTACAAAAAATCAAGGACGTAGCTTGGGAAATGTAGAAAACAGAAATTTCACCCATCACCCTCCTTAAGGGAATGGGCTGAAAAGGACTGCGAGAGCGTATAGCCGATGGCTAGTTCCTCAATTGGAACAACTCATTCTGTCTGTGATTTTCCTAAGACGCTAAGACAAATATCAGCATGAGCCCTAAAGGAAACAGGCCACTGACCGACATAAGCCTAGGTCTATATCACTCTTTACATATTTCGGCGTTTTCCAAATTTATGCGTTCACAAATAGGAGCTTTAGCTTTCGTGTGCCGCTTTTGGGGACTTCTGGTCGAGCTAAATTCGGCCTTTACTCGCTTCCTTGACTATAACTGTGAGGATTATGATGCCCAATTCTCTCCGTCTCGGATAGGGTCTATAGCCGATCCTGCCCTGCTGCTGCTAAACCATGTTTCGGATGTTGCTTTAGGACATTTCTTTCACCTTAATGTCGTACTAATTAAGTTACGTCCAACTTTCGGCTTTTTGACCTCAAATTTTTCTAGGTTGCCACAATGGAAAGGCAACAAACGGAGTGAGACAAATGGTCTATCCACTTGGAGCTCACACAGTTTCTTACAATATCACATCCTCTTACAAGCACGCGCACTCTCATACCTTTAAGCGGTTTTCCCTCTCTTTATTGAAATCAATTCGATCATTCAATATTATAAACAGAAGTGAATTTTGCTAATAAAATTTGTCGACGTTTGTAGCCTATATTCATGTGCCAAAAACTTACATCTCTGCAATGAACAAAACATTTTCTGCAGTCAAATATATAGGCCTAGTCTAGGGTATAAGTCAGTAGTGTCAGAGTTGTAAGCTCCAATACCGGTTGTGGAGCTAGATCGGAGCTTGAACTTGCTTATGTCTGTGGAAACACCGGAGCACGAAACCAGTCTAGTGGAGCGCTCCGCTCCGTTTAGTCCCTGTCTGACATCGCTGGTATAAGTTATTGCAATCGATTAATATAGCTAAATTTTCACCAAAGAAGAGCATCTTCAGATTTCATAACCCCATTTAGTGATGAGGTATCTGTGTTTGTTTAGTGAACGAGTCATCAATAAAGCAAGCATTTTCGTTTACTAGCTACTACGGACGTGATTGCTATGCAATGTACGTAGTTTTGAATCATAACTTCTGACGTCACTTCCGGCTTTTTAGACAACTATCCAGTTCACTTCAGCTAAAAATGTAGCTTTGAGATACGACATAAGTATGCGAAATGAGCTGTATGTTTAGGAATAATCTACTCAATGGGCCTATTATTTCCAGAAAGTTAAAATTACGTAGGCCTACATTGGCAAATGCATCATCCTTGTTTTATGTAAATAGTCTACGCAATAGCCTATAGGCCTACGAATTTTCACTGGATTTGACGTAATTAAAATACATTTCTCAACTTATGACTGTTAGGAATGATAGAGATAGATATAAGCCCTACAGAGCGGTCTAAGGATCGATGAGGTGAACAAGAAGAAAACTTGCAAAATATATAGGGCTAATACTCGTATAAAGGCCTAGTATATTAGAAGCTTAATTTAATTGTCAGTACTAGAATAAGATGCCTGAGATGGATAGACCATGTTATCAGAGCCATACGAGACAGACAAATTAAACAAGTAGCTATTTGAAGAAAAATTAAGTTACAAAAGAAAGGATACTGTTGCCTATGTTTCGAATAAGTCACCTAAATATAGCGAGCATTTTATGGCCCAGTTTCATCAACCTTTGTTAAATGCTTAACATGTCGTTAAGGCAGTTTAGCAGTAAACTTAACGGAAAAGATGTTTCATCAACTGTTGTTACTGCTAACATCATGTTAAACTCACTGTTAAATTAATATAGCATATTCCCGCAGTTAAATCCTTAACGTCCTGTTACAGCGTGAATCATGGCTGCCAGAAAACATATGCTACAAGTCGCATTATTATAACGAGATATATTTTCAATGACAACAATTAACTGTCATAACCACTTCAGCGTTTTTAATTATTTTAGACACATGTGCATAAATACTAAAGTGAAGATGTGTGCTTATTAATGTAAAAATTTGTGTGATTATTATTATTTCGTATTTACGTTTGTCTTCAATTATTAAATTCTTCTATAATTAATTGCTAGATCTACTAAAATAATTATGTTTCTCATATGAGGTAAAATTACTGCTCCTTACACGTTTCTTTTTCTCGATTTCCGTTATAACTATATTAATCTCTAATATTTCCATAATGTAAAAATGTAATTTTCCGCTAAACCAAATGACTACTAGGCATATTCAGTAAACTTTCATACAATCACTGCCGCGTTGACTTCTGTTACATTGTTCTTAACATCACGTTATCTAACCTAAGTAGTTCAAATGGTTGGTGAAACACTAGTACAATAGGGCCTAACAGGATGTTTAATTTTTAACAACAGGTTAATTAACATGCTGTTAGCGTTATTATAACGACGCTTGGTGAAAGTGGCCCTATATGTTTTTGCAAAATTACCGAAATTTTGACCAGAAATTTGGAACTAAATTACGAACTCAAATGCCAAGGCCTTCATAGACTATTAGGCCTACTCAATTTAGTTTGTAAATTATAAAAATAATAGCATATGTGCATGTTACATTCCATACTTGTAATTAGGCCTATGTAAAACAATAGGCCTATTCAAATAGACAGTCAAGAAACTAAGGATCGATGCAGAAGCAACCTAGTACTATATCGGCCTAGGCCTATTTAAAACTAATAGGCATAATGCATGTCTTTTCTTCTGACCACAGTGTTTGGCTTATTCAATGGCCTGACTTCTATAAAATGCACAAGATATGGGGCTTAAATGGAGTGTAAATTTATATTTGATAGGGCTATAGCCTATTGAGGAAAACATACCGACAATTAATTTTGGCTTTATCATAACTCTGACGTCAAAATCCTATAGGCCTACTTTAAAAGAGATTTAACACATGGTCAGCTGTAGTATTTCACACACTAAGATACTTCAATATTGTACAAAATACAATAAATTTAATTCAAATATAAAATAGGCAGGGCCGGGTATTTATGGAGATGGCGAAAATCACGAAGTAATAGGCCTAAATATACAATAGATTTTTACTAATCTTTACGAATTAAGTGATTCTGATTAATAATTTGTGGATAAAACAATCGCGACAAATCGTAAAATAGAGTTTTAATAGCGAATTTCATATTCTGAGTTTTCTGCGATTTTTTTTCATTTAGAATTTGATATATATTCAAATAGGCTACATTACATGGTATTGCAGGACGTGTTCCAATTACATTAGTGAACTCAAAAGACGGGGAATTCAACATTTCACTAATAATTTGAAATTATTAATTTGACGGCTGAAAGTTTTTTTTTTCTGTTTTTAAGGAGTGTGTGTTAGGTAAATACAGTCTCAATCCAACAAATATCGTCTATTGGCCATTCCGCACCTTTATCAGAATCCAACGAAACTTTAATGTTAATTATTTAGAAAGTAGGCCTAATATTCATACTGAGTTAGGCTAATACTCTAATTCCAAAATAATTGTATTTTTTAAAATTTCCATTAATCTCCGCCAAGAGTACAATTCAATATCCAACAATCTCCGCTGAACCAATATTAAAAAACACAAATGATAAAATTAATCTCCATAAATATCTGCCCCTGAAAATAAGCCTACACTACAATGACTAGTAGCCTATTATATAGGCCTACTTTTAGACTTAACGTATAAACAAAAAGAATTACTGCGACTAATTGAATAGAATCTAACGACTTAGAGCAATTATAAAAAAATATTAAATATTTTTAACATCATGAACAATTATAATATAAGTTAACAGATTAATATACTGCAGCCTAATAGTCTAACTGACGTTTGAAAGCCGTAGCCTATGCCATATTTTTTTTAATAATACGAAATAACTTAAAAATTATATCGTTAAGCATTTCTAAAATTTATAGGCTAAACAATTTATATCTCAACATAATCGCGTATTGACCCTATGTTTAACGTACCGTAGGCAGCTTAGGCATAGGCCTACTTCATTATGCAAAGACAGCCTATGACTCAGTAGTGGGAAATTCTGCGCCGTAGTTAAGAATTCCTCAATTACAGCCTACGCGGTAGTTATGATAAAAATATACGCTTGTATTCATTCTTCGCGGAGTTTATTACATTTTCCCCCATACAAATTCTTGAAAAACAAAATAGATGATAGTCTATATTTTTTTTAATATTAGGCAGGCGGTACGAGTGTGTTAGTGAGTCAAATGCAGAAAATTCTAGTGACATTTTCTTCATTCGAAATCGAATATTAGGCTACAGCAATTAGACTATTGTGTTAGTATTTTGAGAACTCACGCGGTGCTCTAAATTTTGTACAGTATAATGAACTAAAATGAGTTATTTTCTTAGTTACAAATAAAATATTAAGCCTACAACAATTTCAAAACTGATGCGGTGCTCTAAAATTTGTAAATATATGTAATTAAATATAATTTACAGTTTTTCTTCTATCTTCAAGTGAAACTGGAAGTAGATTATTTTGAAAATTTATGAGGTGTCACCAAGCTTAAGTTTACAGCAGTCGAACGCATTTCTGGTATGCTCTAGCTTAGATTATTTAAGTTTTCTTGACAAATTAATTACGTGCTATAGAAATTTACGGTTTAGAATTATTGTTAACACATGAAAATTGGCAAATTGAAGAAATTAAATTTAGTTGCACTTGTAACTTCTAATTTTGGGATAAACTCCAGAACGTGGATTGCACCCTTTCCCTCTTACTTCAAAATTCCAACCTTGTGCACACAAAATAAATTATTGGCACTGAAAAGTGCCTTTGTGCGAGATCGTGCGTATTTGCTTGCTTTCCGCACAAAACCAATACGCGGTAAGTGTGAAATACCACATTCAGTATTCCCAACGTAACACACATAACAATTTCCCTCTTCTTACCGCTTAAGCGCCATATTCATTTTTCTGCTTTAGGCTTTTAACATATTATTTTTAGAGACGTTTAACATAGTAATAATTATAAATTGGAAACTTACCACTGCAATTTCACCTAAATTGCACTGTTAATTATTGTTTTTAAATATTTGCAAAAATTAAGTAAACTCTACAACACCACAAAAGTTACTGCATTTGTAATGCAAGTAACATTAAGGAAGCCGTGAAAAAATCAACAAGATTCCAGATGCCGATGTTATTACTGCAATATGTTACATAAATAATATTGTTAAAATATTAAAATGAAAAATAAATCATTACATAACCTTACCGTTTGTTTTAAGTTCGCATTTATAGACTGGGGGAAAAAAAAAGACAGACATATATCACGGCCTGCTGGAATATAGTAAACACAGCAAACATTTTATAGCAACAATTTGAAGGTAGATATTTTTGTTTTTAAAAGTTGCCGTCATTGAACAGAAACCAAGATTGAGATTTAATTGCAACTAATTAGAAATTCCTCTTTCAGGTATGTAATAAACGATCTTCGCACAAAATAATGTACGATACACGAGCGATATGTTTGTTTTCATGTTCTCGGAAATTAAAAAAGCTCAACTACGTTTCGCTTTTTCAATCTTTTCCTCGAACATGAAAACACCAACATATCGCTCTTGTAACGCATATTACTATTTCGTAAATATAATGATGCGCATTAGACAAACGCAGACAAATCTGCTCTTTTTAGTATTTTAAGACATAATTTGGTAGGTGCAATCCGTGTTCTAAAATTTTCCCTAATTTTGTTATGTCTATAGTCAATCTTTTCATTTTCCTAATGCATATCGGTGCAATACGGTCACCTAACCAGTGAAATCGTGTTATAGATCGGTTCGTAGCGTTTAGGGACATATCAGCACTAGGATCTAAGTTTTGAGGCCGCCCCCGCAGCGTCTTACCTGGGAGGTGTCGCCGGGAAGTCTCGCTGAGCCCGCTCCCGTCACACATGTGCTGTCCTGCTCACAGCCCGCGGGAGGGACGGGCCTGCGCGGCGGGCGGAGCCGAGCCGACTAGCCTCGCATCGGCGCGACTCGGCCGAGGCGGGACCTCGCACGCAGATTGGCCGCCGCGCGGGGCGGAGTCCGGCGAGGCCCGCCCCGAGAACCCGCCCGCCGAGCGGTCGTCGGCTAGCGGAGCTGCGGCCCGGGCCGCGGCAGTGAGGCGCAGGAGCCCGTCCCGACAGGCACCCCGACAGTCGCGAGTGGATTCCAGCCCCCCACAGAGACACACCCCTCCATGGAGCCGACGTCCGCCGCTCCGCGCGTCCATTCCACGAGCTGAGCGGACGCGGGTCACGATGCTGGTGCCGCCGGACATGATGGCGGCGCAGTCCAAGATGCTGTACCAGATCAACAAATACTACGGCGAGCGGGTGCAGAGCCGCAAGGGGCAGGTGGCCAAGACCATCCGCGAGGTGTGCAAGGTGGTGCAGGACGTGCTCAAGGAGGTGGAGGTGCAGGAGCCGCGCTTCATCTCGTCGCTCACCGAGTGCAACGGGCGCTACGAGGGCCTGGAGGTCATCTCGCCCGGCGAGTTCGAGGTGGTGCTGTACCTCAACCAGATGGGAGTGTTCAACTTCGTGGACGACGGCACGCTGCCGGGCTGCGCCGTGCTCAAGCTCAGCGACGGCCGCAAGCGCTCCATGTCGCTGTGGGTCGAGTTCATCACGGCGTCCGGCTACCTGTCCGCGCGCAAGATCCGCTCCCGCTTCCAGACGCTCGTCGCCCAGGCCTGCGACAAGTGCGCCTACCGCGACTCCGTCAAGATGATCGCCGACACCACCGAGGTCAAGCTGCGCATCCGGGAGCGCTACGTGGTGCAGATAACGCCGGCCTTCAAGTGCTCCGGCGTGTGGCCCCGCTCCGCGGCCCACTGGCCCATCCCGCACATCCCCTGGCCGCACCCCAACCTGGTGGCCGAGGTCAAGACGGAGGGCTTCGATCTCCTGTCCAAGGAGTCCGTGGCCATGCAGGGCAAGCAGTCGGCCATGGAGGGCGACGCCTGGGTGCTCTCCTTCACGGAGGCCGAGAACCGTCTGATGCTCGGGGGGTGCAGGCGGCGCTGCCTCAGCATCCTCAAGACGCTCCGCGACCGCCACCTGGACCTGCCGGGGAACCCCGTGTCCTCGTACCACATGAAGACGCTGCTGCTGTACGAGTGCGAGAAGCATCCCCGCGAGCTGGAGTGGGACGAGTCGTGCCTAGGGGACCGCATAAACGGCATCCTGCTGCAGCTCATCTCGTGTCTGCAGTGTCGACGCTGTCCGCACTACTTCCTGCCCAACCTCGACCTCTTCAAGGGCAAGTCGCCCAGCGCGCTCGAGAACGCGGCCAAACAGGTGTGGCGCCTCACCCGCGAGCTCCTCACCAATACTCGCTCCCTCGAGAAACTATGAGATGGGACGCACTGTAGATACTTTCGCTTGTACGCAGAGCGTCGAATTCGATGTTTCCAAGGCCTAATTATTTATCAATTTACATGTTTATTTTCGCTGTAAGCCGTACTTGCAAGTTCAGAGAACGTTAAACTATAGTGTACATAGGACGTTGGTGCTATTAGGAAGGACGAGAGGAGAAATTAGGCCTACACTTCGTGGACATCTTGCTTCCCAGTCCCTGTCGGACAGTGTCAAGGACGCCATACAAACAATGTTACACAAAAACTACATTTATCTGTTCATTTGAGTGTTGAGTGGTGTGATATGTGTATATTTGTATCTATGAAAATATATAAATAGGAATCTGCTACGAGATATGATGTGTTTTTCTACGGGGTAAAGGGGGGACAAGCCCGGCACATGCATGCAGGTGGTCTGGCTACCGACATCTGCGACAATATAATCAGGTAAATACAGAAAGAAAGCAATATATTAATTTGTCAGGAACCTACTGCTAAGAGTCTCTCAACTTCCGTTATTTCTGCCAACAATATCATTATGAATGTCTGGAATAATCATTTACCTTCTCACATAATTTATTACAATGGTGACATAAATTGTCTTTGTGGAAAGACAATACGGCTGGCCTTTTGCAAACATGCTGTTAATTAACGTAACTTATGTAGCCTACACTTTATTTCATATCGTTAGTCTTCTGACAAGTAGCCCTATATTTCAAGCCATTTATCTCTATAGGCTAATCATAAATAGCTAACAGAGACGCAATTTGGGTCGAGGTTTGCTAAAACTTGCAATAAATTTACAAAATCTATATCAACTTTTCCTCATTTCTGTCAGTAAAGTGGAGCTTTGGTTACCATTTCAAACATATTCCTCCACATTATTTGATATTATTCACTTATTTTGTTTAATACAGTCCTATTGAACTCATTTAAGCCTACGTAAAATATTATGGACTCCACTTGACCGGGGTTTTCTACTCACGGATATATCTAAATATATGAAATCATTATAAATTTGGTTTATTTTAATTTCCAAATAATATCACTGTCGCTAATGGCACACAATTAGGCCTATCAAACTAATGACATGGAAAATTAAACACCCGGCGCTTCGGAGAAATTCAATATCAATAGATTTGCTTCCTACATGATTTATAATGTAATAAACAAACCTTATAAACAAGGGTATCTATATAAATAAGCACATTTTCCTACCTCTAGTGTAAAGAAGCGGCAGTGAGCCGACAACCACAAATTAACCCTCCTCTTAGCGATAATTTTTTTCTTCTCCTTCGGGAAATTGGTCCAATCTGTCGGCCCATTCCCAAACATTATGAGTGAATACTCAGTTAAGGAAAGATACTTTAATAAGTAGGCCTACGTTGCAAATAAACAAGAAACCCGTAATTTTAACAATAAAAACAAGATGAAAACTACTTTTTGATAGAAAATAGTAAGTAATACCGATAACAAATAAATAGCACAGCCTATTAAATATGATTAATATAAGAGTTACAATACAAAGCTTTTGCTTATTTAATACAATGAAAATATTATCCTATTATAAATACAATATTTAAATAACTTACTAATGATTACACAGAGAGTTGAAATCAGCACTAAATTAATTTTTGTTTACAGTTTAATAATTTGCCTACTCAGAAATTAGTTACAAAATAAAGCTCTGATTTTATAATTTGGTGTTTTTTGTACATTTACAAGAATAATGTTAACCTTGTAGGGATAGTTGTTATGTGAAGAAGAGTTTGGTTTCGTGACAATTGTTATCCAAAATATAGCTAAAGGTTAGGGGAAAATAAACATCTATAACTGCTGTAGACATGAGCATGTAGGCCTAACCTATCTCTGGTTAGCTTGGGAAAACAAAGATCAAAATAACCTCGAATATTAAGTAATATCTTTCAAATAGGCTATAGTAAGTTGACATAGCCCGCATAAGTTGCCTATGTTAATTTAGAATGCAATTACTCAAGTAACAAAAAGTTAACACATAGCTAAGACAATTCAATTATGACGCTAAGAAATATTGATAGGACTCACATTAGGTAAGTTACACTGACAGAAAAGTTGGACTGTGAAATGTATTATTTTGCAGTTATTTATAAAAGTGAATACTCACGTCAGCATTCGTAGAAACAGTATGAAGTGAAATTTAAATAGTCTATCAGAAGATAAAGTTTTATTTTCGAAAGCAGTAATAGGACACATAGAGGTATAATTTTAAATAACAGGCCTAAGCCAATTAATTTCTATATATAATAGGCTATACCCTACACGCGTATAGACATACGATATTCTCAGATATTATTTCATTTTATGAAATAAAGTCAAAATAACAATTCTGTATAGGCTATATAGACTACAATTACAGATTGCATAAGTTAAATGAACGGCTTTACGTTTTATTTACAATTATGTCATTGTAAAATTATCAAATCGCTTACGCAAACTAAGATGTCTTGTCACATTTTTATGTACACATTTAAAATGCAAAATGATACAGTAGTAGGCCATTAGGTCTACGTATTTCAAATTCCGTACGCAATTTTAAATTCTTAATATACAATTTCGACACTATTCCTTGTTATTGTAATAATAAAAGTACTGTTTTCCCTGCGCAATGAATTTCTTTTAGCATTTCGTCCTGAAATAGGCCTAATATTTATCCCTTTTTAAGTTAGCGTACATCTAAGTAACAAATTTTAAGAACAAATATAAAAACAAATTTTAATGCAAACATGGGGTCTATTTGTTTTATAAACCACACTCCGACGTTAAATATCACTTCAATCAATAGAATATGCTCCCCCGTTTTCAATAATTTTGATCAATCATTCCTACCTCACAGGATCACAACTTTCATAGATAACTTATTATGGTTATAGGCCCAACGCATCATAAATAAATTTCTAAAATAACGCAAACGGAAATTTTACAGAATAAAGCAAGAAAACATGTTAAAAGAAATTTCGTTTTATTAATATCGTAGACCTATAATACCGTGGATTTCAGTCACGCTGCCTATATTATAAGATTCATAATAGGTCTAGGCCTATTTGTAGGATGGCGAAGTAGATATAAATTTCCAGCAATAATATCTCAATGTCCAATATATAGACTATTATACAAAATCAATAAATCTAGTAAGTACAGAATAATGATTTAGAGACGCCAGTCGTGGTAGACGCATCGGTTAAGGCGCGTCTTATGTTCAAATTCCATCTGGGGCGTTTCTCCGTTGAGTCCCGCATGTGTTAGGTGATGTCGTGGTGATATTACTTCACGGTAGTAACATAGTAGGCCTATGTCCTATGTAAGCGTTAGGTCAATTCAGAAAAGAACCTAAATATGAGCTTAGGTTAAAATCCTGAAAAAATTATATAAACGCCCTCGAAATCAGAAAAGAAACAAACATTTGAATACGACATGAACTTCGGAATGACATTTAACAACTAAAAAATTCTATTCACACAAAAAATATTTTGGAAGCTAACGTCATTTGATATCGAGGGTCTAATGATTTTAACAATCACTTGAACTAACGTAATTGATGTGTTTAGAACCACAAATTCTCAGTCATCAGACCCTAATTGCGGTAATGAAGCTCAAAGAATCACTGGTCCGAGAAGGAGCGGCAGTGAACCCACAAAAGATAGTCTATGATCCGCCATAAAACTCTTTTTGTTGTCCGACTATAAAGGCAAGACCAGACATATTTAATTACTCCCCAAATATTTGTTACAAAGGTTCTTAAGTAGCCTATCATCAGCTTCTTGAAATGTTAGATCTCAAAAATTTAACGTTAAAAATTGAAGGAAAACGTACAAAATGCTGACTGTGCACTCTAATTGACCTAAGCTTCGACAGGTGTCAATTTTGTAGAAAGATATCTAATAATTATTAGAGATAGCCTATAAAGAAACAGAAATAGTTCGCACTACTTCTTCCTGTTCCATATAAAAATGGGTATTTTAGGCCTATTTATCTACATTTCGACAGGTGCTACTTTAATATAAAATTAAAATTAGCCTACTACCATCAACAAGTCTCAGGATTAACAACATAGCCAGTATATGTTTTGTGTAGTTTTCCAGATCTTCTCTTTATAGCTACTTTGGCGAATTTTGAAATATATTTTTTGCAGTTTTAAAGTTCTGAACAAATTATATATTTTTGTAAACGTCATAAGTTTATTCCAGTCATATAAACCTCACACTTTGACATTTTTTTACTGTGGCTCACGGCGTTTAGGCTTATCAACATAGAAATACATTTCATTTCTACGACTATCAGTCTATTTTTGTCCCATTTTAAGGTAAAAATTTCACTTCCATGCCTATTATAGAGTCTTTCACATAATCTTGCAGAGCTTTTGATTATATCTCAATTCATTATGCTATTCAGAACCTCTTAACATGTAAACATGTAAACTTTCAAATGTAAATGACTAAGTCTATAGCTATTAAACGCTATTTGTAAGAGCCGGAGCTGAAGAATGTGAAGGAAGTGAGTTGCTCTAATAGCTTGACTTAATCGCAATTTGCTTCTTATAGTTTAATTTCAGTCGGTGAATTTTCCTTTTATATAATTTATGACTTTAATATATATATATATATATATATATATATATATATATATATATATATAATTTCTTCCTATGGCTGAACGCGAATACATCACACGACATACAAACTCGCCACTTCTATATAAGCCTAAACAAAGGCTTTTATTTAGTTTACTATCATAAGAAAAGGAAGGGGTTTTTAAATGGAATTTGGAGTATTAAAATAGGCCTTTCCTGAGCACTATGAAATAAAGCAACTTTATGCAAACATCAAGACCTACTCTATTACAATGAAGATCTATTACTTGTCTGCATGGATAAAGGTTGATCCTACTATTAATGTTAAGAATTCTATTCAAGACCTGCTGTATTCTACTAGAAATTCTGTTATTTTTGGACATCGCATATCTTATTAAAAGAGAAGAATAAATTATTCTTCTAGAAAATCTCTTCCTGTTGTAGTAATAAATAGCATTATATATGGAACTTACTGTATGTGTGGAGTGAATTCTTTTATACTGGCTCGAAAAAAGTGCCACTTTCGACACAAGCTACATAGCCTAAATAACTACTTATAAGTTAGTCTAATTTAGATTTTTATTTAATTTTTCACTATTTCTGCCACTGGATTTCCTTTAGCCTATAGTTCTTCGTAATTCAAATGAAGTCCTAAAAATAACTTACTGTTAATTTCGAACTTTTTCTCCAATTAGTTCATTTATGCACTCTTCCATACTAAGCCTACTAAGTCTATATAAGAAACAAATTTTACATTCAACCGCTATAGTCAGTATGATCATCATCATATAACTAACATAGGCTACCTATTGCAGACCTATTAATACTATTTAGGTTTTTCGACTCGTTTCGACTTCAGAAAGATCTTAGATCGTCTATCAATCGTGTTTTAATTTCTCCAATGCTATTCCGTCCGTTTCGTTCACAATTTAGTAGCATAAACATCAGCCAGGAGAAGTACACGAGGAAAAAAGGAATATATATTAACCTTCCATCAATTTTTATAAGGACAAATACCATCTGGAATCCATCGTCATTACGGGACTAATGATAGGAGCCCGTGGGACCATACCCCGGTTCGTAGTCGACTTCTGTAAATCTTTTGGCCTGCATAAAGATATTTTAAGAGATCTAACAATTGCAACACTCAAAGGATCAATAGCTATTTTCAGGCATCATACATATGGACCATGGCTTTAATTCGCATCGTCTTGACGTTACTTCGTTTATTATTGTGTGTTTCAATCTATTTCAAATTGTTATTTTTTACTCTAACAACGTTTCACTAAGTCACATTTGTCAATGGCAATCTGTAGTGGTTACAGAAATAAATAAATAAGTAAATTAGGCAGTAGTTTTTCTTTCACTTGCAGATAACATTAGAACTAATTTTTTTTAGCCTAATGATTACTATTTACTTGTTTATGTTTCATTATGTACTACTAGTTGTGTTACACGTAGGTCTATGTGCTATTAATTTATAATTAATAACCGATTTAAAATTAATTTCACTAACACCTACTTATCGAAGCAATTTTATTGCCCACGTCTTAAAATCTGTTATTCGAATTTCTAGCGTTTGGTGGAGTGTTTCGCACTTTTTTTTTAATGTTTGCTATAGGAAGCCTTGCGCTCTAGATAACTAAATGTAGGAACATAATTCACGATATTATTGGAAATTAGAATCTTACTCCTTAATTTATAAGATTTTGACATTTCATAAATAGACCTTACATATTTCACAATCTTACATTACCTCTGAATTATGAATTACAGGCATAACACAAATATGATGAATGTCACAAATCATATTTTATCACTTTCAACACGACTGAAATGTCTATAAAAGAATTATACAGGCATTAAATCTTAAACAACATATTTTGTGCCGTATAGAATAAACGTGCACACTCAGGTACTAAATTATTTACAAATACAAACTTCTTAAACGTATAGGCTAAACATGACTCTAACTATTAAAGAATAACTAGGAGAGTTAGTACATTGCAGGGAAAATAAATAATGGTTGATGCTTGTACTCTTCCCCATCACAATACATGTTTCACCGTCAGTATGTAGACAAGGTACAATAACTATCCATTTCATTTAAAAAATATATTTTGTATATTGCCTATAAAATAGGTGTTTCAAGCTGCATATTTTATAATATAAGATACGCAAATACTCTATTAAGTAAAGCATTATGTCTATAGGTAGTTTACATAATCTCCATATTTGACTTTATCGTCTGTGTCTCTGATTCTTTTTGTCAGAACCACATCTCTGAGGAATGCTGGATTGCAATTCAGTATTCATATCTCATAATTCTTAAGTAGCTATATAATCACAATATTAGAATTTGAATTTATGGAAGTTGCAAATTACATTACGCAATTAAAATTTTAAGTAGAAATTATGAAGAGACACTATTTCGAAAGACGTTAAATAATGGACAGTTTCAATTTAAAGAAATACAGGCTAATATTTAATTTTCTTATTGACATTGTTATTAAGGTTATTTAACTATGACTTTATTTTAATACAGTGATTGTTTAATTTGGCCCATAATAAGGACAATGAATTTCCACAGATATTATAGTCTACGTATTTATTTTGGTTCAACTAAAAGAGATAACATATTTCGCTCAGTATTACGAAATGTTTCTAGGTCAACAACAGGTTTTATGAAAAATGTTCAACAGAGTCAAAATGTAAATTCGTTCAATGTTACGAACAATAAAACTAAAAAAAAATTAAATCTGTTGGGTAATGAACAGGTTTAAACAAATTTTAATTGTTCTTTTTTTAAGCAAAGACAACGGAAAACAGATGTGATTTAGCACCTCTTTCACAGCCAATTACACCATAACTTATCTAAGTAAGTTATAGACTCAAATATCACTAACATAATTTAATTTGGTAGCAATTATTTCCAAATATTCCATGTTTCATATTCTAGCTATGAAGCGATGTACAAATACCACGAAATGTAAATAAATAAATAAATACAATACGGTAGACATCAATAACTTATATTTTACGGAATAAATTTAAATACCCGAAACACGAAACATTTATTTATTTCTTATAAAATATTAAAGGATTTAGCCAGAAATTCTTCTCGAAAATATGTTTTTTTTTTTCGTATTGTATTGGCCACCTATCTGCTAATTATATTGTTAAACCATTTACGTTAAAAGTATCAGGCGCTAAAGTGCTCACAAAAATAATTTTTTAATGAAATATTTAATTTCTTTATTAAAGAACCGCATTCACTACAAATCGAATTAAGAATTCTCATAAGCTTACCACATTATCAGAATGAACAGAAAGCCAATAATCACTTTTAAAAATAGTCTCAACATTTTGTACTAGACTATTTCTTTCCAATTAAGATACTTTACAAAATGTAGCCTAATTCAGAAGAAATAATAACAAAATACGGGACTTTACCACACATGAGAGCAGTGCCATGCGACACAGTAAAATTTTGGCGATCACATTTCGTAACGAATAACAGAAGTAAATGTGTAAATACAGGCTGCATGTTATAAAGTTCTAACGTAGACAGGACTTCTAGGATATCGATATTATGAATGTAAAGGAATAATAATAATAATAATAATAATAATAATAATAATAATAATAATAATAATAATAATAATAGGGCGTAATAATAATTTTCTAAATAGGCCTACATGCAAATTCTTATAAGTTAACTGAACCATTAAACATGAGTACTAAAATTCAATATACACTTGACAGACATTTTGTCAAAACGTCTCAGTAAAATCTGGCATAAAATTCACTAGATTATGCCAGCATAGCTGCCAAAATTTGCCTCTCACGCATAAAGTTCTCTGCGCTTTGAGTTTTATCCTTTGCTTACAATTCGAGTTACTGAACTTGCGCCGCTGCCAAACATTCCTCTGCGTCCAAATGAGCTAAAAACTAGCGCACTTCGTAGACAGGAGCAACGCGAAGCAATGCCCTGCGTACCATCAATGTAAGTAAGGGAAACAAAATGGGGAACTGTACATATTACACATAACTACCAACACGTTTTCGCATTTTGATGTTATACTGGTCTCCAGTAAGCTATAATTATTTTACTTAACTATCTTCTAAAATAATTGATTTATTATTGCTCCCATTTGCTGTTGTTATAACCTTCGTACAAATGAAGTTAAGAGAGGATACGATGTTGAAAATTAAAATCACAACAGTTCTATAGTTTATCCGCTATGTGGATGCGAGATGTGCATTTTGAATTTCGAAGGTAACAAAATAGTTTATAAACAAACAAAATTAATTTTCTAAGGCAATCATGTTAGAAAAAAATAATAGCCAGCAAGAAGAATTAAGGTATTCAAGAAGAATTAGACAATTATAACTGCATTTAATAGGCTACCATCTGTCAACGTCTTCAGATTTCCCATTGTCGGTCTTCTTCAGCCAATCATGGTCCTTAGGCCTACTCAATAAGTCGACCTCTTCCATGGCCTTATGTAGGCTTACATCTATATCCAAATTCTTCACTTCCTTCCTCTTTCCTTTCCCGGGTGAAAAAAATACAAAAAATAAAATAGCCTAAGTGTAGGTCTCAACATGTAACAATCGTTTTTAAATGTTCCTACAGTGAGAAATGATAAAATAAGGTTAAATTTAATACTTTTATACTCAGTTACATACAAATGGCTTTAAGGAACCCACAGGTTCATTGTCGCCCTCACATAAGCCCATTATCGGTCCCTATCCTGTGCAAGATTAATCCAGTCTCTATCATCATATCCCACCTCACTCAAATCCATTTTAATATTATCCTCCCATCTACATCTCGGCCTCCCCTCCGGTCACACAACTAACACTCTGTATGCATTTCTGGATTCGCCCATACGTGCTACATGCCCTGTCCATCTCAAACGTCTGGATTTAATGTTCCTAATTATGTCAGGTGAAGAGTACAATGCGTGCAGTTCTGCGTTGTGTAACTTTCTCCATTCTCCTGTAACTTCATCCCTTTTAGCCCCAAATATTTTCCTAAGAACCTTATTCTCAAACACTCTTAACCTCTGTTCCTCTCTCAAAGTGAGAGTCCAGGTTTCACAACCATAAGAACAACCGGTAATATAACTGTTTTATAAATTACAACTTTCAGATTTTTTGACAGCAGACTAGATGACAAAAGCTTCTCAACCGAATAATAACAGGCATTTCCCACATTTATTCTGTGTTTAATTTCCTCCCGAGTGTCATTTATATCTGTTACTGTTGCTCCAAGATATTTGAATTTTTCCACCTTTTCGAAGGATAAATCTCCAATTTTTATATTTTCAGTTCGTACAATGTTAATAATAATAATAATAATAATAATAATAATAATGTAACGAAATAACCTTAACTGAAGTTATATCGGTTCCACTGACCAGTTACTTTACAACAAATTCAGATTATGACTGCATAGCAGAGATTTTGTACGGACATCAAATCAATTTAAAAGATTTACTATCGATTGTTACTTAATTTTACGTATAATTCTATGATTTAATATTTTATAATAATCAGAAACATGCACTGAGCAATACAGATTTTAATAAGTTGTACCATCTCATTTTTTAAATATTCGTCCTTTGTTGCTTTAAGATAAAAGTGTCTATGTACTCGCCATAGTTGCGTACTGAGGTAAAGAGGTAGAGCTCACGTGTTTTCTGAAGCATGACGACGTGATAAGCACCAAATTCAGATCACTTTTTAGTCTGAGTACGAATTTCATAGGAGAATGAATGAAAACTGGAGCCTTTCTGGAACAGACTATAAGGCGCAGTAAAAAAACTCGAGCTGTTCCCGTCCACAGTCATTTTAATGACAAAGCCCATGGACAAACGTTTCTTTTAGTTTCAATTACACGTAGGCTAATTCTATAACATAATATCATAACTCTTAGTTGAATGATTTACAGACGTAGCCTACATCACAATAATTCATACATCCGCCATCTTGAAATGATCGGATTATACGAATTCAAAACGAACAGTTATGAACAATTTTGCATTTGACAAGAAATTATGTGATCAATTTCAAGCAGGTGAACACCGATTATATCGATAAAGTTATGTGAAAATAATTAGAATCAAATATTGTAGGCTAGGTTTTATTACCGGTACCTGTAATTTTGTAAGTTTTAATAACGTGCGCTGTGTCCCAAACGCTTTGCTTTGAACATAATTTCTATATTTTGTTGTCCTTATGTCTTCAAACATAACGATAGTTTCTCACTTTTAAAATAGTGTCATTTAACAAAATTCTTTAACTCCAAGTTGATAGAGTCTACGTGAACCATTATAAATGCGGAATTCTCAAATAATAGTTGGTAGATAAAAATATAAATTGAACGTCATCTGTAGGCTTGCTAATTTTACAGACTAATGTTGGTTATTTGGAGAGAAGGATATTAATGTAAAGACAGCTATTTGTTACAGTGGCATATGTATGCGAAATACGACCGATTTAAACTTTACATGAATTATAGTATCCGGGCCGAACTTAGCCTACGTAAGGACGAACTTGTGCGGGCGTAGGATGTTACGGCAAAAATTTTGAAGACAAGCAAAATTTCAAGAGGTAGGCAATGAAAAATTATGTTTTTAACACCGCAATAGACCTATCGTTCATGTGGCTGGTAAGTGACGAACAAGGTACCCGACACAAGAAATTGGTAGGAAAGCAAAAAATTGCCGTTTACTTTATTTGTGTCTGGGACCGAAAAACAATTACATTTATTCAAAGAAGTGACTATCCGCGGGTTTCAGACATTCTAAGAACCGGTATTTAATAATTTTGTATAGCCAGCTATATTAATGCATTTTTAGACAGCACAGGACGACAGTTTGGGCTACCGGTACGTAAATACGACGCTGATAATATCTAGAAAGTTTGAGAGAATACTTTAAAAGTAAGTTCCGTAAAAATTCGCCCAAGTCGTTTCATGCTGACAAACGAGCAGATATGATGCCTTAGGCATACATATTAGTCTACACATCTAAAATAAGCTACCAGCAGGCCTACATTTACACGATAATGTACTTACACGTATAAAACTTAAGTATGAGTGTATTCATGGGAAAGAATATCTAACATTTGTGACAGTATTGATAATGCGAATAAAATAGGCTTACATTATGTAATTTAACACACAACTTGTTCGGAATGATAAATCAGTATTTAACTTCGAATCGATCAGCGCCATCTATGTATTTAAAAACAAGAATGAAATTTTGTAACTATAGCACAGCCTACGCCTATTACTAACTTGTAAGGTATTATTAAGTCTTATCATTAGGGATTATTATTATTATTATTATTATTATTATTATTATTATTATTATTATTATTATTAAGAGTCAGCCGCAATACTGGCTCCTACGCCGCGGCTCCAACGCGTAGCCATAGCTGGGAATTCGAATCTCACATAAGGTATTTTTACTCACCCGTTGTGAATCCCATGAATCAAAGCTTTAATTAAGGTGTACGCATGCAGTGTAGGTCGAAAAAACACAAATAAGGGTTATAGTAACTACAGAGGTATGAAACGTAAAGTTGCTCCTCCGTTTTTCCTCTATTAAAATAATTATAACGTATATTACACTGCAGATTCAACTGAAGAGAAAAAGTCAATTCCAGCTTTCTGCACGACATGAAATCGTACAAGGAAAAATACAAATACGCGTGTTGCAATCCCTGACCCGTTGGTAATTTCTAACAGAACACTTATGTAAAACAAACCTATTTTAATTACAAATAGATCGGAAAAACTCTAAATAATTATTATGGATACTTCAAAGTATCCAAAACCGTCATTTCCCATAACTATGGTCCTGGAACACAACTATGGTCCACAATACAACCATTCAAAGAACATTATAGAAGTAACATAGACCGTTCGTAGATAGCTGGAGTGATTTGACTTCAAATTACAGTACAGCAAAAATATAGATAAACGAGGTACCACGTTATGGAGTACAACATTTGAATGGATGTATCGGGGACCATAGTTGTGTTCCAGGGCCATAGTTATGGGAAATGACGGTATCTTCAGTAACGCTCAGAATAAGTTCTATAGGCCTACTTCTTGCGCATACTCAGTCTTTTTTTTTTCCATGAAAATTGTTTTCTATCGCCTCCTACTTCTACTGCTCCACAATATTATCATCTGCCATTATCCTTCTCTATTTCGTTACGGTTTAGACTCAGGGCCTGCACTACCTTCATTAGCCTGAGCCATCACCACCTGATCGCTTGTAGGTTAAGTAACGTACTTATTCCCAATAAGAACCAGTGGCGTAGCGTCAATGTAAGCTAAAAAGCTTAGCTTCCCCAGTTAATAATAATTTCATAATAAACCTGCAGTTTATGGAGAAAATTATTTATTAATTTTAATAGAATTTATATTTACGCGTTAAATATTGTGATGCGGCAGCTCAGGATGATTTTTGGTGCAGCAGTAAACAAGAAGCTTGCACACACCAGCTTCCAAGCAGACTGGTTTCTTCTGTGTAATCCACCCCGCAGATTTTCCATCCCTTTCTAACTAAACTACCCTAGTCGCAAGACTCGCAAGAAGCTAGCTTTAACATTTAAAATAAGTAGTTTCTGAATTATCCCTTTTCGTCAGTTGTGTTCAGTTGAATTGTTAGTGTGCATTGTGGCTGATATAATAAATAATGAGCGAAATAACAGTTCCTGACATCAATTTACTTGAATTTTTTTAGGACAATTATATTATCAAGACTGACTTACGAACAAAAGTGTGATTTAAAAAACAAATGACCGGCTCCCTTGCTGTCAATGAAGGACACAACCAAAAGACAGATGCATACTTACGTAATGATACTAATATTGTGATTTCTCTAAGTATGACAGGGACTGAGCTAATTAATGTTATACGTATACGTGTCTTTGTTAAGAGATATGTGTAAACCGTGAAATCATATTTTACTACGTATCATTTGAGGTCATGCCTTATTGGTGTTACTTACGATGTTCCAACCAATCTTCGACTGCTGACTTGAAATTTACTACTATTTATTTTAAGACTGTATTTTTGTAATACGTTTTCTCATATTGCATGAAAGACAACTTGAGTTAACTTCCCCTGCTCAAAATTTCATGCTACGCCACTGATAAGAACACTACTTTCTTTTCTTGCGGTGTTCAAATATGGTAGGAGAAATCAGGAACATAATAAAAATCCATGGGGTCCATAGTCCTTCCTCCAATGAACCGTCTGTAAACACATCAGTTCACAAAAGGGACCATTGCTGTCACTAATCTCTATGAATCTGGTTGGAATAAAAAATTACAGAAAGACTCCGTTTGTAAAAAAAAAAAAAATCCTACTTTTTTCAAAATTAAAATATTTACAAGATATGATACGAGACGAAGCTCAGCTTTTAAACCATCTACTATAGATTTAACGAGCAATTTTTTTATATTGATTGAAATCTCGATCTTATTTCCAGTCTATTATCTCTCATTTGATCTAACTTAACTTACGTACCTGTTCAGTCCCATATTACGTCTACTTTATTCATTTTATATTATCTCCTGTCTTAGTCGCCTCACGAGATAGGCCTTATTAGTGTCATTTATGAGATTCCAACCTGTCTTCGTACACTTGACTAAACAACAAACAATACAGGCTACATCACTTATTTATCGCTTACTTCTAACTCTATTATCACTTCTTCTGTGTTTTGGTATTCAATTTAGTTTTGATTGTCCAGCTATTGCTCTTTATGTTCTCACCACTGTTGTTAAATTTAGTTCTATGTGTACCAGCTCGAGTTTTAAGATAATATTTGAAAGATATGAAAACGCTTACTTACAACTTTTACTTTACAATAGTTAGGCTATAGGGACTACATACTACTTTCATATAATTTTATTCTACATTCTTAATATAAATTACATATAAATTATACAATTATTTATTTGTATTGAGTCGTTATTTAGTATTACTTAAATGACATTACAATTGACATAATTTTTAGAATGCAAAAGTCTAGAATAACTTTCAGTTAGCCTACACATTTACGTTCAGTATTCAAACTCACAATCGTGACTTCCACGCAGAATTATTGAAACTACGCCTTATCCCTTGCATACACCGTGATTCGAAACGAAATTAACATCATTTAGAAGTAGGCCTACATTTTACCTAAGAGTTTGTATTATGTGTCCTTATTTCAAATTACGTCTTAATGACAACCTTCAAAAGATATTCGGCTGTTAGGCCTACTCTTTTCTGACTTCAAAACTTCTTAAAACTGACTTTTAATCTAGTGTTTCCATGATTTTTTGTTTTTATTCATTAGCGTTTTACTAGAAATAAAAACAAAATGTAAACGAATTCATTTGTTACAAATTCTGCGAGTCTTACTGCGTAAGTAGACCTACTAGAGATGAACAACGATCGAGAAAGCAGGACTAACAGCGCCCGCAAAGCCGAAATCCCGCACGACAATGTTGTCCATGTCGCGTCGCGTCGCGTCGTTGACGTAAAGACTGCTTGTGAGTGTTTCGAGATGTCGAGAGTTGATTACTCCCGAAGTCCCGAACGTCAAGCAGCCTTGAATAGCCACAGTTGTTTATACCTGACTGAACTTTCATCTACTTTGGCAACTGTTATAATATGTAAGCCTATAAAGAATCAAGTAGCCTATTTGAAACATCATCTCTACCTTTCAGTGTATAGCCTTATAATCTTTCATTACTAGGCCCTTATTAAAAGGCTAGGAATTTTCTTTTCATATGTTTGAGATTAAGTGTGCAATCTCAAGTATGTTTCTTAGAAATGCAAATTTATTTGAGAATTGTTTTTTTTTTCTATTTATATAACCATAGGTAATATCACATAATGTAACCAGAACATTTTGATAACTAAGATACTGTTCTGTTTTGTCTTTTTGTCTCATTTAAACATTTATAATGTTATTTATTTCAATTATGTATGTTATTCAAAGTTACGAAATCTTTCCACGCCGACCAAATGCTATTTCGAGAATGATAAGCGAGACTCGAAGCGCACGAGAATGACGAGACGAGACGAGACGAGACTCGAAAGACAAATGCAACGAGCGAGAGCGGCAGTTAGTTTTGTTCGTTTCTAGTAAGTACCAATAGACCTATGACCCACTAGAAGAAACAAATATTTAGGCATAGACAGCTCAAGACATATTCCCTTTTTTAGATAAGAATTATGCAACAAAACACAGTAAGAATGCAAACTCTTTTAAGAATCTGGTCTTTCAAAATTATCTTTTAGAAGTTACAGATGATGGAGTTATGTGAATGTAACAAAACGAAAAAACCTATGTTGACAAAAAAAGTAACACAATTACGATGACTTGATCTTCGCGCAGATTCTATTAACTTTGACATGGACAGAGCGCATATGGGACAGGTTTTCTGAATACTTCCCGTTCTTCTGTAATTTATTCTTATAGGATCACTACTGCTCCGTGATAGCTATATCATCATCTGACCGCCTCTCAATAGCCTTGAATCGAAAGGAACCAGAACATGATTTTGATCATTGTATCCAAATTTTGGAACGACGTTTAATGGATGACAATAACGTTGGCTTTCTTGTGGAGATTCCAATACAAATGAAAGAGTGTCTATAACCGAAAAATATGGTGAACAAAGAATGTTGTAGTGGGTACTCTTTGGTTGACTCCCTTCTCTCATTACCTCATTAACTTGAAAATTAATCGCCCAACACAAAATGTCTGGTCGGCACTCATATCCTTTGGCACACAGCACGGGCTTCATCCTTACAAGCCTTTGGAGATGAAAAAGGTAAACAATGATTATTCAAATTTTTTCGTTCCCCGTGCTAATTTACAGTTCAAACAATTGCCGAACAAAACTAGTTGATGATGCATATTTTGGCATCTTCTTGCTCTATCACATAAACGGCAACAAATAATTATTATAAGTTCTATAGGCCCAATATTTGGACGTGAAATGTCTACCTACCTATCTACAAACTGGGAAAATGCGTAACATTTTAGGTAAGATGAGGTTCCTAAAGTTAAGTTCCTGAAGTTGATTATAGGGACAGCACCATTGCTTTCGTTATTACATTAGCTGATAGAAGGTAGTTTTCAAATGAAATATATGTATAAAAGAAAATTCTGACGTCGTGCGTTGGTAAGGAAGTCGCCCGAGCAATGCAAGCTACATGAGTTCACTTTAGCCTATACAAACGAGATTGGGTTAAAAAAATTAAAGAATATCCTAGAACTGTAGGCCTAGAAGTTGAAATTAATAATTTTTACAAGAAGCGAAAAAGTCGCAAGTAGTGTAGCATGCTTTTCCAAGGGAAAACAAGATAATAATGAAAGTAAAAATGATGAACTGATACTGTCCGACCGAGTAGTTATGTCGCATCTCGGTTCTCCTACCCGTTTCTGCTGGCCCCTATGTAAAGGCTAGTGCCTGTGCTGTTAAGAGTTTTCCAGAACATATTTGCTGTGTGAAATTGGAAGTTTAGCTAATATTGTATAACTGCTTAATCTAATGTAAAGAAAAGGGTCCGTTAAATAAATGTCACGTGATTTCCCTCGTTTCAACGACCCTGCGACATAACCACGCGGGCGGACGGACAGTAAAACCAAAACGTGCAAAAAAAAAAAATAATAAAATAAAAAGAGTGGAAAAGAACATGTACTGGACTATATAGGTCTGTAACTTATGTATAACTTAGGCCTATTTCTTGTCATAAAAATTATGTACAATATATATGTCATTCGTTAATGATGGTCCTGTTACATATCTCTTTTCCAGTAAACCATTCTTAACTACATTTTACTACTAATAGGTTAATTATTATTATACTTAGGCCTATATTCCATATTACGTACAATCATTCTAGTTATTTCTTAACAAAAACTCTTTTCCTTTAATGAATATTTCTTATTTATACACATATGTTCATACCTTAGTTTTCTCTTCCCAGTTTTTCTTTATTATAGACCCATAACAAATTTTCCGAGTTGCGTCAATTTTCTTCCGTTTACTGTTCTATATAATTTCCTATAGTATGTTATTTCTATATTTAGTTCTAACAATGTCTTCTCAATAAATATTTTTCTTGTTCTTTCATTTTCTGGGCAAGATAGTAGAATATGTACTACGCGTCATGTGTTTGATTACATATTTTTTTAATTTCCAGATTCTCGTTCTCCACTACGCTAGAACTGTCCTTTCTTCCCTTTTATTAACTTTGGTAATTATATTCTTCCTGTCCCCAGATTATTTTCATTTCTTTGTAATCTATTAATGATTTTAAACTATTTAAATTACTAAACATTTCCTGTCTCGCTATCTCATTACTCCCTTCCATTAGCTATGATTTTACCTATCAAATTTATATTAATTACATCTATTTCTTGCTATAACTAGTGAGAGAGTATAGAAAACGCAAAAAGGAACGACAAACAATTTGAAAAGATGTAGGCTAAGTTAGTAGCTATAAACACTAATGTATCTACATCAACAGTAAGAGTGCGAACTATAAAAATGTGACCAATGTTAAAGAAAGATGATGTTATAAAGAGACTTTCTGTTATTATAATAGGCCTAACCATTTTACTAACAATAAGGGTCGTTAAATATATTTCAACGTGACAATGGTACGAACAAAACCTAAAATCTGTTAATTATTATGGGAAAGTAGCCATCAATGGACACCTAACGATTTCTTATTTTATCTAACAAAGGCAATGCCTTAAAATTCCGTTCATAGTCTGAACAATTACATTACTAATAAGGAATGGTAAAATGAAGTTTCAGGGCTACATCCTATTCATATCTGTTTAAAGATTAACTCATTTACAATTCGGCTATTGGTTCAATGAAGGCGACAGTGTTTTATGAATGTTCCCATGAATGGATCAAAAGAAAAATTTTAAAAATATCTCAAAATAATGTCAACAAGGGAAAAATCATAACAATGAAGAAACATAGATCCGATTAATGGATGTTGAATTTACTTTTAATCCAATTGCAATCGTATTTTGAAACTGAAAATCATGAAAAACACAGTCCTTATCATTTCAATATTTTAAAGTTTTAGGCCAATTCAAATTAGCTAATACAGTAGTTAAAAATGTTAGCATGCAACTTTAAATTACATGACAACAACATAAGGATGTGATTTTGCATATAAAATTATTTTCTGGAATCTGAAATTATTCTTATAGGCCTACTGCAGATAAAACTGTCTTCCTTTTCAAGACACACATGCCACACAAAATATTTCTTTTGACTCCGCCTAATATTTGCACAAACCATTTCCTGCAAGACATAGGCTATACTGAATCATATTTTCGTCGATGGTTTCTTCACACATGAAACAAAACCAGTAGTCTTGATTTTGATTGCTTCCTCAAGGGAATTGGTTTCCATAAATGATCCATTTCAAAATGCAGTCCATTCGTGGGAACTTCAGCTGGTCCATCCATAGCGACTTCGTAATTTTCTAATCACACTTCAAGAGCGCTGAAGAGGTTATACAAAATTTATGAATATACAGCTAAAAAGGAAGCAGACAGAACACTACTTCCAGCTGTATATGCCATTTCATAACTTAATGTTATTAAGCCAATCTACTCTATGTTATTAAGCCAATCTACTCTGTACTCAAAGTTACTTTAAAATTACAGTAAAAATAACAAAAAAGTATCTGAGCTTCTTGTTCAGCCCACGTGTTTGCTGCCGCCACCAAACACAACTCAGGAGTGACATACACGAGGGGGAAGCCTTGAGGTGACGTTTCACGCATACGCAGTCAATATGACCAAGAATATGGCAACGGTCCATTGAAAGCAAC
The DNA here is from genome assembly GCF_040183065.1 of Periplaneta americana. Lineage (NCBI taxonomy): Eukaryota > Metazoa > Arthropoda > Insecta > Blattodea > Blattidae > Periplaneta > Periplaneta americana. Next base: position 160,560,021 of record NC_091117.1, read on the forward strand.
GGTTCATCGAAGACTACTCCCCCCTACATACCAAGAATATAGACACATCACGCAATCCAAGGGATTTCATATACCCCCTATCACTTTTTAATACTTACTTACTGGCTTTCAAAGAACCCGGAGGTTCATTGCCGCCCTCACATAAGCCCGCCATTGGTCCCTATCCTGAGCAAGATTAATCCATTCTCTATCATCATATCCCACCTCCCTCAAATCCATTTTAATATTATCTTCCCACCTACGTCTCGGCCTCCCTAAAGGTCTTTTTCCCTCCGGTCTCCTAACTAACACTCTATATGCATTTCTGGATTCGCCCATACGTGCTACATGCCCTGCCCAACTCAAACGTCTGGATTTAATGTTCCTAATTATGTCAGGTGAAGAATACAATGCGTACAGTTCTGTGTTGTGTAACTTCATCCTTCTCAGCCCCCAAATATTTTCCTAAGCACCTTATTCTCAAACACCCTTAATCTCTGTTCCTCTCTCAAAGTGAGAGTCCAAGTTTCACAACCATACAGAACAACCGGTAATATAACTTCTTTCAGATTTTTCGACAGCAGACTGGATGATAAAAGTTTCTCAACCGAATAATAACAGGCATTTCCCATATTTATTCTGTGTTTAATTTCCTCCCGAGTATCATTTATATTTGTTACTGTTGCTCCCAGATATTTGAACTTCTCCACCTCTTCAAAAGATAAATTTTAATATCTGAATTTACTATCTGAAGAAATTTTCAATTTTGAGACGTAGACTACCGGTAGATATTTCTAACGACAACGTTTTTACGATAGGCTTCTCTAAATTTTCTAAGTTTTCGATTTGAAAAGTAATATGTCGATAACGTTATTAGGATCTATTCTGAACAAAATACCTATTTCTGAAGGTACATAAGTTATACAGTTTCATTTAGCATTAGGCCTACTTATCTTGTATGGAACAATGTAAGATGAAATCTTCTGTTCCAGCTCTAGAGTAAATCACAGTCTTGTATGGTTTTGGTATACAGGCTTTAAATGACCTCATGTTGTTTTTGGATTAACCCATAAATGGTGAGGTATTTTTCTAGTCACGTAACTGGTGAGGGGAGGATTGCACTTAGAAATTTGTATCGTAGCACTCAGATAATCAAACTGAATTTTTAATTTATATAATCAAGTATTTTTGTTTGTTTTAACTAGGTTTTCTTCAAAATAAGGGAAACAGGCAGCATAATAAGCAATGAAAAAGTATATATATATATATATATATATATATATATATATATATATATATATATATATATATATCTGAATTGAACTGGAACCCTCCACACATCCCCCTGGCGTAGGCTTCTTTTTTACAATGGCTGGGGTATTCACAGTCACCACCTCACCAATTACGGGTTAAAACTGTATTAGTTGAGGTTCATACTTGCCTAAGAATTGACAGCAAGATCGGTTTCGTTGGCTTACAGATCACGCTGAGCTATCGTTTAATTGATAAACGAAAGACATAAGCTTACGTTATGCCCCAGGGCTAAAGAACGCCCTGTAGCATGATTTCCTGTGGAGTATTAAATTTGAAACAGGAACAGTGTCAGCGGAATACACGGTCTTAAGATGCTTAGACAGCATTATAGAGTCTTGTCGGGCGTGTGGTAAATCACTGCCTACAATGAAAGTATTCTTACGCCACAGATCATTGCTGGACTAATCGCATTGGTCCAGTAGAACAAAGCATGCATTCTAATTGGTTAAAATTATATCACGCATTGTTCGAACTCTTTTCTTGCGCGTAGTCTCATTATAGCGACTTATCACTATAATGCACTGAATCAAATTAAATGTAAGAGATGTTTGATTAAGACGACATCTGTAAGTACGTGAAATCAAAAGTGCTTTTAAGCCCATCTCACCTGGTGGATGGCGTGGTCGGTACCCCGGGCGGGAAACGGATAACGAAACACAAAAAGTGTTGGTGAGGAGATGCGGCAGTTAGTTGAGATTGACGGAGGGCGTTAATCAGATCTATTTTTTTGGTAAAGAAGAGACGGTAGCGAGATGGCGTCGGCGGAAGAAAACGAAATACCTTGTAAGTAACTTTGTTTGTACATTTTGTAAATATATAATAAATCACGTAGAGTTTACAATATTGCAATCATTTCAGACTAAGTTTAGTAACCATGTAGTTATCCTATAGTATCCTGAGAGTTCCAGCTCTTCAAGCAAAATAGTTTTCCATTGTTGAGTAAAATGGTGGTGTCAGAAATCGTGATGAGAAAGAGCAAAAGTCGAACGCAGTAGCCATCCGGCTAGCAAACAGTGCGACCTAAGTGACGGTCGCACAACACTTATGCATGCTCAAAGGCTGTAAAAATGGAACCTGTCACATCGCTCTAAAGAAGACAACGAGTTTGTTATAGAATCCGTGCCATGCACAGTGCCACCAGCCAGAAACCCGGAGCAACAAAGGATATTGAATACCGCCTAAATCCGTGTATTAGTTCAAGAGAAATCACTGTATACAGCAAGACATATGGAATTACGACCTGAAAAACAAACGGCACGCCAAAACTACTTTAGAGAACTAATGATGCTGAAACGGTAGGCCTACTGTAGAAGTCTGAAAGTTAATTTTTCCAGTATCGCAACACAGTAGAAAATAAAATCTGTAAGATGATGGAATGATGATTGTATATCAGAAGTGCTAGAAGGAGGGAAAAAAGGCTCCGAATTACCCCGAGAACCCAAGAGCTATGGCAGACTTCGCGAACGCACAAATGAAGGACGATGCAATTTGTCAATGCTGCATGGCGGCACCGGCGAGGAAAGAGAACAAGAAGCAAGTGTCAAAACCTTCTCCGCCCACTTTCAACACTCGGGCGAGGGTCGGCACGGCCACAAACACGCACTCTATTAGGCATTTCTTTTTTTGTTTGCTTGCACGTTTTAAACGGTTTGCTTTGAAAACTTACTGAGAGAGATGATGGAGCTCCGTGTAGGGTCCGAACAGTTCAATTAAGTAACACAGTTTATTCTGATCTCTGCCAGTGACACTGTCGTAGGCGGGGACCGTCGACCCCTTCCTCTGGCAGAGATCCTAAACAAATTTCACATAGAATTGGGTGGGAGGAACTCCACAGTTTGTTTTCACATTACATCAATAAAACGACGTTCAAATTAAACTTCTTTAGTTAACTCAGGAATCAATTTCCAATGCATTTAATTGCGACATGAAAAACCAAGTGTTTGGCTTTTAACATCTGTTTTAGCAAATAGTTATTGCAGTAACACGCTCACGATTCTGAGGAAAAGATTGAAGCGATTGCCAATAAATGAAAACAAGAAAGCATTCTTTTAAATTAAGCTTCTACGTGTAATGCATAGAGTTTATTTCCACAAAACACTGAAATAAAATCAGTGATTTTAAATATAAAAATATAATCTCCTTTATCACTCAGCGGGTTAATCTTATTGATAGAATGCTCGCTGTCATTCTTATTGGAAGTTCCTAGATTCAGAGGCTGACACGTAGCTGAGGAATGAATGCGATTTTTGGAAACAATAATAAAAATCCTACTTCTGATTGAGGTTCTGGCTGATATGTAACTTAGGTTAAAGTAGGGTCTGTTGGACAGTCGGGCTTGTTGGACACTGTGTACTTTAACGTGGTACCTCGCCACTTGTGGGCACCACATTCTGCTAGAAGTCAATGACTGAAGTAGCCACGAGTGGGGCTACTTCAATCATTGACTTCTAGCAGAATGTGGTGCCCACAAGTGGCGAGGTACCACGTTAAAGCACGAAGTGTCCAACATGCCCGACTGTCCAACAGACTCTAGTTTACCCTATATCTATTATCAGGCAGTACATCTCACTTGACGATATGCATCAGAAGAAGAACAATTGTTTGTATGCATCTGATTAATGGAATATGTAGCTAATCGGCGATGTATACATTGGAGGGGGAAAGGAACTGGCCACCCTACCCCATTATCTCCTGACCTACTTGCCTCATGAGTGATGCCTATTGGTGTTACTTATGAGATTCAAACTAGTCTTCGGACAGTTGACTAAACAACAACAATACAAATCCTTAGATAATAAAAAATAAGGACGCACAGTTATCCGAACGGCTATAGCGTCGGCTTTCTACGCTGGTGACTCGTGTTCTCATCCCGAGGGGCCCAAACAGAATTTGTGGTTGACAAAGACAGTGTTTGATTGTAGGTTCTCGCGGGATACTCCCGTTTCCCCTACCGGCATTTCACCATTGCTCCATTAATCAACATACGGTGTTATGTAGTTCGTCTCCTATGGTACACCAAGGGAAACACCTTCATGGCGGTTGAAAGAACTACAAGCGTCGCCCACTAGATGGGGACGTTTAAGTGAATGAATCAAGTCTACCGCCTGCCATTAAAAAAAAGTAGATGTCTAGACCCTATTTTTAGATTAATAGGACTATATGTCGAATCGTATAAAATAAAACACTCTTATGTATAAAGTTCTACATGGGAGAAGCGGACAAACGAGCAAAGAGGAGACACGCCAGAAATCAATTTTTGTATGACATCCTGGAAAAGTGTGTTTTCGTCGAGATTAAAAGTAAACTGTTGCATCATACAATATTTTCCCCAGTCTTTGAATAATGATGAAGAACAAAGAAGTGTAAACCCCATCATAATCAGTCAACACACGTCACTGCGGATTTACAATGAAACCACAGTCTAGTAGGCCTATATACAGTCACGAAGCTTGAGTTGTGAGGGTGCTAGGAACAATAGACTGTGCCGAACTATTTCGCATTGTCTGTAATGAGGCGATAGTAGCGATCCTAGTGGTTAGCAACTATCTATGGATGCATATTTACTACGTATTGAGCTTCGTGACTGTATATACTAGACTGTGATGAAACTTAAAAATACGCTACGAACTTGAATTTGAATTTTCGGTACAAGAAGCACAGCTTATTTCCCACAAATTTTAACTTAAAAATTATCTGTGGAAGAAAATGTTTCGTGTAATGAATCAGTGCAGATAAACTGAAAGAAACGAACGTCTGTCCAGATAGAGGTCTGCGTGTCGACATTAATCGAGGGCAATTATCTTGTGCTTCAAAGTTTGTTTTTCTACTTCACGAGAGACGTGAGAACGCATGTGGGTAGAAGGGAGATGGAAATGCGATTTCAGATGGAGAACGCAAACCCCTACGATCCTGATATATGAGTTACTTAAATAGATAGCTATAGCCAAAATAAATGTTGTAACAAGAGTAGAGTGGATACTGAACACATACCAAAACACTGATAGACCGTGGTGGGAGTAGCGGTTAAGGCACAGCTTTGACACTGAGCTACATTACCTAGGTTTGGAATTATGCCTGCGACATGGATGCATTATAATTAAGATAGACATCCGTATAGTACGCACAACTAATATTTTTTCAAGCTGTGTCCGTATCGTACAAATATGATGTGACGAAATTTCAGTATTTCTTGTTCGAACTAGAAAAGGAGATTAATAAATATTTAACTTGTGTAGAAGGTATTAGATGTGGGCAGTTACAATATTATTTTTTTTTATTTATTACATGAAATATTAAGCTATGCATTACTAAGTGATAATTATTCATAGGTAAAGGTAAACCTTTCGTTGTTAAAGAAAATCGAATATAGGTAGTTTTATTAGTATTTAAGGACAGGAGATCAGAGTCAAGCTAATTTTTCACTACTTTAATTCCATTGCTAGCATATAAATGTTATCCCAATTTTCCCTATTAAATGTTAATAGACTACAGTATCATATGCAAAAGAAAATATAGAAAACAAAAACTAGAAGCATAAGAACTGGAGAACCAAAACATCCAGAAGAATGAAAATAGAAAAAACAAGAACCGGAAGAGAAGGAGAAACAATAACCAGAAGAAACAAAACAGAAGAAAAGAGAGGGATAAGAAGAGAGAAAACAAGGATGGGCTAGGAACAGGTACAAAGAATAAATGGAAAAAGAAGAACAAAGAGGAATTAGAAACTAATAATGACAGAAAGAATAAGGAAAAGAAGACCAAGAGAATCCAGAAGAACTGCAAAAAAGAACAAAATTGAGAAAAATACGAAAGGGAATGCGAATAATAAAAACAAAGAGGATCTACAAAAATAAGAACAAAGACGATCTAGAAGACCTGTAATAGAGAGAAACTAGAAATCAAAGGGAAATAGAATAGGAGAAACAGGAACAAGAAGACAAGAACTAGAAGAACAAGATGAATGTTAAGAACATGAGCATGAGGAAGTAAAATAACAAAAACGCAGAAACAAGAATAGTAACAGGAGAACTAGAAGAAGAAGAAAACCAGAAGGTGGACGCCGCATCCTACAGATACAGTATGTGGTTTGTAAGAAGTCCTATCTAATCAATACTTAAGTCTCGTCGAGAAGAGTAGTGATTATGTAATTGCAACGGACGCTTCCAAAATACGCGGCGGGCAGAAACAAAGCCATAAGTTGCCGGTATCGATTTCCTTGACTTGCGAGTTTTAATGCAGACCGTAGCAGCTACGCCACCAAACACGCTACGCCCCCTTCCTCCACCTTAAACTTTACATAACTGATGACCTACTTGATATAAATTCAGATTTCACGCACCTCTTCACCCCGTGCAAACCCACTACCAAAAACAAAAAAGAAGGAAAAAGGCCCTAGCGGTATCGTTCGCTGGAATCTCAAGAGGCCGGTCTTTATTATTTTACTTAAACGATATAATAATAATATAACTTTCATGCCGTCCCATATCTGTACCGCCCTCGTCACTCATTTAATCTGAAATTAAGAGGAAAAAAAGTAAATATAGGTTTGAGATTATCGTGTATTATCATATCAATTTAAATGCCAAGGGAGTTGCAGATTCAATCGTACAAGCTCTAATATATTTCAATCTCTGAACTCGTCAGAAATAGCATGCGACACTACATTATCAACACAGGTTTCTCAATTTTATTACTTGTCGATAATTTTATATTCAAAGAAAAGGTGCTCTCTAAAGGTAAGCGTTCACTACATCGTATCGCACTCCTCGTACGAATCGCACGCAACGGATATTTTAAGTGCAGTGCGTTCACTATAACGGCTCTACCTCATCGCCTCATCGGATTCCCTATCAGCTGTTTAAAACATGACGTCGTACGATATTGACATTGCTGGAATCAGAGGCGTTTGAGGTTAGGTCTATTAATTATGAGTGTTAGCGAATAAGAATTTGTAATTGCTTCATGCGTCTTAATTGAAGAGGAAGAAACGAAAGAGATATTGGTTACATAATATGTATGTAAGAAACGACTTGATTACTGTAATGGGAATGCCTCAGATTATATAATTCTTCGCAATTTTCTACAAGCGAAATAAGTTTTCCGTCTGCCATTTTGGTGCGACACTGAACATGGCACAACATAATAGTAACAGTTGAGCAATTAAAATTGGTTTATTAAAGAAAGGCCATGATCGCACGCATCGGAAAAGTTGCTCATCCGAGAAACGTGGATGGATTTACCGAGAGCCGATGCGTGCGATACGATGCGATGTAGTGAATGCGGTTACATAACAATTACAGCAAAGATTGTCTTTTTCCGATTCGTGCGATTCGTCCGATGAGTGCGATACGATGTCAACACGATATCAAATTGACAACTGACTGACGCCATATTTTATATGGGATTCGAATCTGTAACTACTGTTTTCACGCAACGCCAGAGCTGCAACTTAACACTTGCGTAGGCCTAGGACTATACCACGCCGTCAGGCATCTTAACGATGAAAGCGAAATTCACAGAAAAATAGAACGAACTATTGGGTGACGTGATAAAAAGTGAGCGTGATATATACAAATTTCCTACTGTAATTTTATTACCCTATTTTTCTTCCTTCACCTGTACATATTATAGTCCACAGCCATTTCAGGCAAACTGGGAATTCCAACTAAAAAGTCATTTTCAGAAATATTTCTTTATTATTAGTGTAATACATAGATAAGGCTCTAAATTTAGATATTCTAGTACTGTTTTATTTTCAAAAATAAAATATTTTACAAGTTTTATTGGCACTGAACATGTGTTCTTGGCTGGGTAATAGGTACTGTTTTGTTTTCATGAAGTTAGCAGCGCTAACTGTTAGAGAAATCAGCTGTTAATGTATGTTTTTGAAGAAGCAATTGTTGAAGAAATATTTTGAGAGTCTGCACTGTTAATTCCAGGATCAAGGAACATTTTACTCTGTGCTACCTATATTATTTCTGCCACTTAGTTCCAGTAGTTTGGGTTATTAGCAAAATTAATCTTACAGTTCAAGTGAATATTTTAACTTAGAAATGTCACACTTGTTTTGAAACTGAAAAAAATGAAGGACATTAACTCATGTGTAACATCCGTGTCAAAATGTATGTAACATCCGTGACATGAAAGAAACAGCTATAAAATATTTACCGGCTATGATTTTGTGAACTAATTTGATGCGAAGAGATTTGCATAGCTTTCACATGGACACTATTAGAATGAATCTCTTTTTGCTTGAAGCAGAGACCTGTGTTTTACACTTTTTGTTAATAAGGTGTGAAATGAGTTCACAAATCTTGTAACATCCGTGACAGAACGTTTTATTTATTTTCTGCAATAATAATAAATTTTATTCAAAAACTTTTTCTGTAAAATGATACTGATCTTCTAAATGAATTCTAATAATATAAGTTGACAAAATTCATTTCATTTTCAACATACAGAGTCTTAAAATAGTAAAAATGTAACATCCGTGACAATTGGAATAGCTGTCTATCATTTATTAGCTTTCTGCCTAGATCATACATACCCAGACTGCTTGGCCTTACAGGCTTTGACGGTAACAACTTTTGTCAGATTTACTATGCTGCCATCTAGTTGTTACATAAGGAGTCACGTCATAACTCCCATTTGAATTGCATTAGCGACTGTACTGCCATCTCTTGTTCGTTTACGGCAGACGGGTGGCGATCCTGGCGGTTGTTCTCTTCAAAGTTCTACCGATTTTAACATAGAGATGAGCAATCTGTTATATATGTGAGCTGGGCTTTCTGTTAGCCAAACGGCTGCATCGTCAGTGTTCCACACTGAAGATGTCTCTGCAGAATTCTACAAGACATCTCGAGTGACCACATAGTTCAAATCAGGGAAACAATAGAAAAATGAGAGCAAGACGCCTTCAAAAGCAAAGCCGTGAAGTCGGTACACAAAATCTACGACTGAAATTCTGATTCCTTCATAAGAGTTTAGCCTATATTGATGTAAAAATTGGCCTACTACTAGAAAGACGCTGTCCGCGTATCAGCAGCCTGTTTCTAACAAGAAGTACGAAGAAATGAGGAAAGAACCAAACTGTCAGTGAGATGTTACTGATTACTGCAGTTTTACTACGTCATACTACTTTTGACCAATAAAACGGTACGAAAGGACGTCTTTCAACTAATCATGGTTGCTTATCGCACAATTTTATCACTTCCCTAGCATTTATTTTTATCACTTGCCTAGTATTTGTTTGCTTTTATCACTTCCCTAGCATTTACTTCTTTGTTTGCCAACATTTCAAACTGCAAATTCTTTAAGGTACTATAAAACTTGCTTTGCGATCGTCATTTATTTACCGCATAGACAGTCAACTGAGAATGGCGGCACCGTTCAAAGGTTTTGGAAAAGCGAACATTAGTGAAATAGAATTTTAGTGAGTCAATTAATATTTTATTGTATTACAGTACTTTATTTTCTTCTAATCTTTTTATACTTTCTTCTAATCGTGTAATAGTCAATTAAATCCGATTTGAGTGTTGATTTTCTCTAGATACAAGTGAGATTACTGTTGATAAAGTATAGGCTATAGCACATTAATTGTCGATCGTGGTAACAGCAGTGGTTAAGCCGGTTAAGGCATGCAGATTTGAGCCTGAGAGAAGACTACGATCATAGGGTATGGATATTTGTCTATTAAAAACTAATCTGATGTCCCATGTTATGGTTAGCAGAAGGCAAAAGCGTCGTGTTGACGCCACTTCACGTAAGTCCAGCCGTTTGTGTGAATGTCTGTTAGGTTGCGAGAACTTCTTTTGTGCGAGATCGTGCAAATTTGCTTGGTTTTCGCACAAAAAAAATCCGCGGAAAGTCTAAAATTCCACATTCAGTATTCCCAACCTAACACACATAACAATTTCTCTCTTCTTACCGCTTAAGTGACATATTGATTTTACTGCTTTAGGCTTTTAACATATTATTTTAGAGACGTTCAATATAGTAATAATTATAAATTGGAAACTTACCACTGCAATTTCACCTAATTGCACTGTTAATTATTGTTTTTAAATATTTGCAAAAATTAAGTAAACTCTACAACTCCACTAAAGTTATGCATTCGTGATGCAAGTAAGGAAGCCGTGAAAAAATGAGCAGAATTAGATGTCAAAGATATTTTCCATTTCTAAACATCTCCTTGACCGGCAAAATTAAACTTGCCGATGTTATTACTGCAATATGTTATATAAAACAATACTGTTAAAATATTAAAATGAAAAATAAATCATTACATAGCCTTACCGTTTGTTTTAAGTTCGCATTTATAGACTGGGGGAAAAAAAATACAGACGTATATCACGGCCTGCTGGAGTATAGTAAACACAGAAAACATTTTAAAGCAACAATGTTGAAGATAGATATTTTTGTTTTTCAAATTTGCCGTCAATGAACAGAAACCAAGATGGAGATTTCATTGCAACTAATTAGAAATTCCTCTTTCAGGTATGTAATAAACGATCTTCGCACAAAATAATGTACGATACACGAGCGGTATGTTTTCTTTCAATTCTCGGAAATTAAAAAAGCTCAACTACGTTTCGCTTTTTCAAACTTTTCCTCGAACATGAAAACTACAACATACCGCTCTTGTAACGCATATTACTATTGAAGTAGGCCAGAGCCCACGAGGGCTGTAAAGCCAAAGAAGAATATAAAAGCATTACAAACACGTTGACTCATTATAACGTGTATTGGAGACGCTGTTGTACGATAGATGAGCGCATATTTTTTTAATAATTAGTTATCGCTTAATCTGGTCTTCCCTATCACTATCGACCCGCATTCCATCCAGGTTCCAGAATTGGGACAGAGACAGTAGGCCTACTTCGTACCACAAAAGAATTCATAGTATACAGTCATGTGAAACATAAGGCTACTTTTTATTTAAACTTGTGGCAAAAACCGATTCTTAACGTATCTGGGACACCGCGACTGTGTGCTAAAGGAGTAATATTCAAACTTTTTTGCTATCTTACTCCCAAAATACATTTTTTTTTATATTAGTACTACTGAATTGCACTATAATTAAATGAGAAATAACAAAAAACAATGAAACTATATAAACTGCAATAAGTATCAACATACTGTAATTATATAATAAAATATGTCAGCATTTTTACATTCGTAGTCATTGGATTAGTGAGATAAGTACCTCTTCAGACAACCCCACGTATCCCTGGGTGTATGCGTACTATAGATTGAATACCACTGGGCTAGAACATTGGGCTTATAAGCTAGGGGACCGAGTTCAAATTCCGTTCCACCCTGAATTAATGACGTGTGTTGCGCAAGCCAGTGGTTCAGGTAACTCAGAATATTCTGCAAAGATTCCAGTTCCCCTGTGACATCCTAACAGGTTTCAACAACAACAACAACAACAACGACAACAACAATAATAATTATAATAATCATAATAATGATAATAATGATAATAATAATAATAATAATAATAATAATAATAATAATGACGATGATGATGAAAATAATAATGATAATAATAACGATGATGAAAATAATAATAACAATAATAATAATGATAATAATAGTCTAATAATAATAATAATAATAATAACAGCAATAATCGTCATAATCTTCCATTACGAATGAAACGTAGACCCATCGCTGCGCCTGTGGTGTACTCTGGATAGTCTCTGACGAACTACCTGAAGTGTTACGTTTCTCGGTACTAGCGACATTATGAGCACGCTAGTAGAGTCGAGGTGAATAATGGCAATAACGCCAATCAGTCAGTCACTCATACGAGTGCACCTCTGCATATACAGTATGTGGACATTGTCCTACGTTCATAGACAGATATGACGTAGTGCAGAGGGCAGGCCACTAGAGGGAACCCAAGAGGTGGAACTTAAACTGAGAACGATTCGATCCGACACCGGGATGGGAATCCGGTGTGGCTTAGTTGATAAAGCATCAGCACGTAGACCTGAAAACCCGGGTTCAAATCCCGGTGCCGGAGAGAATTTTTCTCCGTTCCACTACTCTTTCATTGTACGATGACGCAGAATATATCTGCATGGAAACTTCATATGTACTTCCGTACATTAAAATAATATATAAAATAAAATAATATATAAAAATAATATATAGAGTAACGGCAAGCTAAGGGCCCTGCTACTGTACTATTGTACAAAAGAAAATATTTGAGACAAACCTATAAATCATAAGACCTACACAATGCGGCTCAAACGCTTCATTGAAAATCTATGAACTTTAGGCTGTCGTTCTCACACAATTGCGAAAGTTTTAAAATTATATTTTCTTACAAGGTATATTATATTCAGATCGATGTCGTAGTCGAAACGATTTTACGACTCCGTCTTTGACTACATCCAAAACAGCTTCCGACCACAGAGTCCTAATTCAATGACTGCAACATTTAAGGGACTTTAATAGGAAGTTAATATAGGCACAAATAAAAAATATATATTTAGATTTAATTAGCCTAGAAACCGGAATTTAAAGCTACAATAGTCAAATTAGAACTTCTAATGTATGAAAACGTCCCGCGCCGTAGCGTAGTGGTCTAAGGCATCCTGCCTAAGACTCGCGTTGCGGAATGAGCGCTGGTTCGAGTCCTCATGGGGGAAGAAATTTTCTCACGAAATTTCGGTCAATGTATGGACCAGTGCCCACCTAGCATCGTGACGCACTTGGGGAGCTACAATAGGTAGCGAAATCCGGTTACGAAAGCCAGCTATAACGGCTGCGGGGGATCATCGTGCTAACCACACGATACCTCCATTCTGGTTAGATGATCGTCCACCTTTGCTTCGACATGTGGGCATGAGGCCAGCAGCCGGCTGGTCGGTCTAGGGATTATTATTATTATTATCATCATCATCATCATCATCATCATCATCATCATCATCATCATCATCATCATCATCATCATTATTATTATTATTATTATTATTATTATTATTATTATTATTATTATTATTATTATTATTTCAGACTTCCTCAGGATGCGTCTGCTTTCATTCCCATGATTCCATAAATAGATAACATCCTTATTTCCGGTACATAAAATAACGGGAAAATACCGAAATGTACCATTTTCCCACGTGACTAACTCCATGAGATTTTACACTCAGCATCACATGTAGTAAAATTCTCTCAGGAGATCTTATGATGAACGTTGCACATAGTAACTGCAATGCAGGCCTAACATTTTCTCAAGAGAGATTCTCTGCATACGAATTTATGATGAATGTTACATGGGGTAATAAACACCATATAACAATCCATATACGATTATTATATCACATATATACAATTCTTAATTACGATGTTTACAAAGTTAAAAGTGATGAGCAGAAAGAAATTAGTATAATAGGCATTGTCATATAGAACAAATGAATTACGAGTTACAGAAATATCAAAGTAAATATTAAATCTACAGGGATAACTGATATTAATTGCCCGAAATCATACTAGCTTCTTACGTTCTCCTTATACTAATCACAATTGTAATGATCAAAGAAGAAACAGAATAAGACAATGAAGATGACGTTGAAAGAAGAAGTAAAGAAAGAGGAGTAAAAGAAGCACAAGAAAAATAAGTGATAAAAATCAAATTTACTAGTATGAAATGAAAAGATAAGACCGAATAATGACGCAAGCCCTAAATTATAAAAGTCAGAAGTAAGAAGCAGAGTAAAACAATGACAGATGATGAAGTTTGCAAGAGACCGAAATGGCTTAATGTTCAGCAGGGAATGATATAAATTACCCAGTCCTTTACGTGGCAAAAAGGTTTGTGATAGTTTCTAAGAAGTTCATTTTATTACACAACTTGTTACCGTACTTCAAATCGTTTCTGCAATCGGACATTTAAAAGAAATATATCACTATTAATTTTCAACAAGAAATAGTAGCTTTAAAATTATAATTTATTCGCGGTAAGAAGATTACCTGATTACTAATGTAACGACCTTTTATAGCCTACTGCAAAGATTATTCAATATCGGTAAATTATATCATGCCGACAATGAAACAATGGTAGAATTAAAACGAGCAGAAAAATTGATGTAATCTGGGAAAGAAACCTGGTTCATAATCTCTTGGCACAGCATAGGCCTATATCTCACAAGATCTGCCGTCTGATTGACTTCAGTTCAAGATAAGGATCAACGTTCGTAAATCTAGCAGTAGTGGTACTAGTAATAACGATAACACAAATTATAAACTTACGGCTAGCTCCTATTTCACTACAACAAACATTCGGATCGAGTCATAATTAACAAGACGGTATGTCATAGGCCTAATTGGCGATATATGCATTGGAGGGGGAAAGGAACTGGCCACCCTATCCCATTATCTCTTGGCTTAGTTGCCTTATGAGTGGTGCCTTATTGGTGTTACTTATGAGGTTCAAACCTGTCTTCGGACATATGATGAAGAAAGAGTAGAACGGAGAAAAATTCTCTCCGGCAACGGGATTTGAACCCGGGTTTTCAGCTCTACGTGCTGATGCTCTATCCACTAAGCCACACCGGACTCCTATTCCGATGCCGGACAGAATCCTCTCAGTTTAAGTTCTACCTCTTAGGTTCCCTCTAGTGGCCAACCCTCATGCACTGCTTCACAGATATGTGACAATGGCACTATGTACACACAGCGTGCAGAGGTGCACTCTTACAAGTGACTAAGCGGCCGGGATCCGACGGAATAAGCGCTATGTTAAATCACATTAAGTGATTATTTTTCGCATATCATATATTACGATGTACCGAAGTGCATATGATATTTCCATGCAGAATTCTGCGTTATCATATGATGAAGAAAGAGTGGATCGGAGAAAAATTCTCTCCGGCACCGGGATTTGAACCCGGGTTTTCAGCTCTATGTGCTGACGCTCTATCCACTAAGCCACACCGAACAGTTGACTAAACAACAACAATGAAAACAACAGGATTCATTTAATCCTGATGTGCACGGCCTCTTCCAAGTTACCAGTGCAATCCTATTGTTAATCGTTTGAGGAATAAAACATTTCTCATTTCTTTTTCCATCCCGGCGAGGATACAAAAATGATGCACAAACCTTCTGACCACGGCGAACGTCACATTATTATTATTATTATTATTATTATTATTATTATTATTATTATTATAACATTAGCAGTAGTAGTAGTAGTAGTAGTAGTAGTAGTAGTAGTAGTAGTAGTAGTAGTAGTAGTAGTAGGAACAGTAGCCTGTGCTACATTACTATTAAAACTATTTCATATCAAATCTGATTTCTACCAAATCTTCAGAATACATACTTTCGACATTATTTTCAAATAAATGTTATGTTTTATTTAACGACGCTCGCAACTGCAGAGGTTATATCAGCGTCGCCGGATGTGCCGGAATTTTGTCCCCGCAGAAGTTCTTTTACGTGCCAGTAAATCTACTGACATGAGCTTGTCGCATTTAAGCACACTTAAATGCCATCGACCTGGCCCGGGATCGAACCCGCAACCTTGGGCATTATTTTCAAATATTTGCAGTAAAGTTGGTGAATAAAATTAATTATATAACAATCATTGTAATTTCGACTTCAGATTTTGTTAGAAAAATTAAAGAAAATTAGTTTTCTTTTCGCTATTGTATCTTCTTTCCTAATCATATCAGTCTAAACGAATTGTGTGCAACTGCATATGTCTACCAAAATCGTGAATAATGTATGTGGTCCTTTCTAAGGGGAGGAACTGTGATCGCTCGAACTATTGTAGTATGTAACAGCACGATGGTGACGAGTAAGAAACACTTTGTAATGTAATAAGGAGGAGGAAGAGGAGATGGGAAAAAGCAAACCATGCTGAGCGATAGAAAGAATATTTACAATGATAATCGTAATCCGTTACCCACATAATTGAAAACTGGAAGCCACTTCAGACATCAAAATGCGAGAGAAACGTTTCATATCGATACGCGAACTTAGGCGTCAATAAAATTATCTACCGAGTTAGCAAGAGTAACATAAATCACATTCTCAGCCAGTAACAGTAAATAACAATAATGCAATAATTAACAAGAATTTCAATATGGGTTTATGGGTATTATTTCAAGTGCTGTAATATCAAATGTGACATTTATACTAGTGCATTATCAGCAGAAAACTATTAGCATAATTCTACACGTCTGTTATCGAGATTTTCCATGATGTCAAGTGGGTGAGTGCGGAATATGAAAAGGGGCGACGAGAGTTGAATACCCTCCCTTGGATAAGTGTCTAAGGTACATTTTTTTCACCATTTGAGTTAGGTAATTATGTTGGGGGGAGAGGGAGTATCCAGTTGACACCCTAATGAGACGGGTTCGAAAATACTGACTCCTTAAGAATTAGGATGCTCACACGTCCAGATTTTGCCAGACATATCCTGCTTTTTAGTATTTTGTGAACTTCTGGCCGGCTTTTTATGATACAGTCAAAATGTCCCGCTTTCTGCCTTTCAACAACATAATGTGCCAAATATTGAAATACAGTAGGGCCCACATAAGATAAAATCTGAGGTCAAAAGTATGTGATTCTGTCGTTATGTGAAAAATATGAATTTTATGAATTCTGTGCTCTAAAAAAAATTTGTTTTGAAGCAAGATGAAGCATTTTTCTTGGAAAGAATAGATTTTCAATGAAATACATTTTTGAGCAGGTTGTGAGCGTTGTTTCCAAACTTTGCTGTATATAGGCTACAGTCTTTTCAATTATTTTTTTTTTCAATAATTGCACATAATGCCAATGTTGAAAGGATATTTTCACTAATCAATACCCAATGGTCAGATGAAAGGAACAGACTATCAGTAGAAGCTGTAAAGGGTATATAAAGTACAATATAATTTGAAGCATTTCACACGTATTTATTGAAATCCCCAAAGCTACTGAAGGAAATTTCCTCTTCACAGAAGTATAAACAATAAAATTGTATTTTTTTTTAATTTTAGTAGGTTATTTTACGACGCTTTATCAACATCTTAGGTTAATTAGCGTTTGAATGAGATGAAGCTAAAAATACCGGTGAAATGAGTCCGGGGTCCAACACCGAAAGCTACCCAGCATTTACTAATATTGGGTTGAGGGAAAACCCCGGAAAAAAACTTCAACCAAGTAACTTGCCCCGACCGGGAATAGAACCGGGCCACCTGGTTTCGCGGCCAGACGCGCTAACCGTTACTCCACAGGTGCGGACATGAAATTGTAAGATCAATAACAATGAATAGCTTTGATACTGTGTTTGCCTATTGTTTTTACTGCTCTCAGTGAATGAAAAGGAATTTAATGTGTTGTCTGGCTTTTTTTTTCAAACTGTCCTACTTTTTTTCCTTCAAATGTCCTGCTTTTGAACATTTTGATCTGGTCACCCTATTAAGAATAAATGTCGTTTTTTTAGTAAGGTTTAGTAAGGTTTGCAGACACAAAATATAGGCTATGTGATAGTAGAGTGAAATTTTGAAGACGTAAAATCAAATATTAGTTACGCAGAAACAAAAAAAAAAAAAAAAAAAAAAAAAAGGTACCGATTAAAAGTATTAGGTTAATGATTTTTATAGTCCGACTATTCTCACGGTGCATCACTATTTCGAAGAGTAGCATAGTTTCTGGATCGCGGCCTCATTTCGTTTAGATTTGTCTTCAGCATGAAGCAAATCGAAAGGGAAATTCTGCATATAGTCAATTTGGTTAACTCTGTGCCATTTTCTAACTTCAAGTGGCTAATTTTTTTATAACCATGTTGGGTCCGATAAGTTGTATGACTAATCAAAGTTCATTACTAGTAGGCCGTCAAAACTTATCTAATTGTATTACAAAGTCACAATGTTTTTATTTTAGCATATCGATAAAGATTTTCGGTTTAATTAAACCATCGTCAGATCTTTCGTAAACCCCTTAAAATTATGAACGAGTTGTTACATTGTGAACAATCAGTGAAAAGACAATGGGTTACATGAAATTGTAGGTCATGCTAGTGGATGTAAAACACATGCAAGTTACTATAAAATATTAAAAATTATACACAGAAGATAGAATGTTAAAAAGTAAACAATTGCTCTAATAATAGATGTGAGATTTGAACAATATAACATAGACAGTCGTTCTAATATTATATTCTTCAAATCTTGATTATTCAAATTACTAGTGTTCCACCTACCTACAATATTCGTACTACTATAACTTTTACTTCTAGTAAAAAAGTACTGTGAATATTTGGAACATAAGTCAATAGAAACGAAGTTACGAAGTACCGGTAGTACAGAATTGTCCTGACTGGTAATATATATATATATATATATATATATGTAACTGGTGATAGCGAGAAATTTCTCCTGCAATTCTTATTCCACTACTGCTCAAAAATCCGCTCGCCTCCGATAGCCTCTATGGTTCAAAGCAGACGTTATAGAAGGATTTAACATCACTATCACACATTATACAAGAGGTACTGATATAGGCCTGGATTCGCCCATACGTTCTACACGCCCTGCCCATCTGAAAACGTTTGGATTTAATATTCCCAATTATGCCAGGTGAAGAATACAATGCGTGCAGTTCTGCGTTGTGTAGCTTTCTTCATACTCCTGTAACTTCATCCTTCTTAGCCTCAAAATTTTCCTAAGAACCTTATTCTCAAACACCCTTAACTTCTGTTCCTCTCTCGAAGTGAGAGTCCAAGTTTCACAACTATACAGAACAAACGTTTTTATAAATTCTAACTTTCAGCTTTTTTGAGAGCAGACTAATAATAATAATAATAATAATAATAATAATGATTTATTTTAGCTGGCAGAGTTAAGGCCGTAAGGCCTTCTCTTCCACACAACCAGCAAAAAGTGTATATACATATGCATGAACTTACAAAGAATTCAACAAATTGATTTAGATGAGAGTTACATGTATACAAGAGTTATTTACGAATTAAACAACAAAATACTATGAACTATTAATTAAACACTGAAATAAACTGGGTAGCAGAATTAAACTAAAATACATAGAATGTTAATATATTTCAAATTATGTTAGATAATAGAAAGAGATTATTATGAGACAATTTTGAAAATGCAGCACAATCAGGATGATGTCTAAAGAAAAAAAGCAACAGTGTAGTCAGTAATATTTTAAATCAGTATGATTGGAGTGAAATGCTAATAAGGTTATCTTTTAAGCTGTTCTTAAAGGTGTTTGTTGTCTTGCAGCCCCTAATACTTTGTGACAAGGAATTCCATTGACGCGAGGTGGATATTGTAAAAGATGAGGAATAACAAGATGTTCTATGAAGAGGTATATTTAGCGTGCCACAGATAAGTGATCTGGTATTTACGTCGTGGTTAGAGTATAGATAAGAGAAACGAGACGAAAGGTAATTTGGTGTTGAGGTGTGCAGAATTCGAAAGAGTAAAGACAAAGAGTGTAAAGTTCTGCGTTCTTTAAGTCGGAGCCACGAGAGACTTGCGAAGGACGGTGATATGTGATCATATCGTCGGATGTTGCACACGTATCTGATGCACATATTCTGAGCTCGCTGTAACTTGACTGACAGTTCAGAACTTAGATCACTTAACAAAACGTCACAATAATCGAAGTGCGGCATTACTAGGGTTTGTACTAGGGTAAGTTTTAGTTGCTGGGGCAAGAAGTTTCTCAAGCGACTCAAAGAGTGAAAGGACTGGACTGGATGACAGAAGAGCTTTTCAACCAAATAATAACATGCATTGTCCATATTTATTCTGCGTTTAATTTCCTCCCGAGTGTCATTTATATTTGTTACTGTTGCTCTAAGATATTTGAATTTTTCCACCGCTTCGATAAGTACAAAAAATTATGAGAATATGTAAGTTAATACTTTTCTTTTCCGTATTATTCCATCCAGTATTTCCTTGTCTTTCATTAAAACAACATGCGACGTGAATCTCCAGAAGATATTTACGACATAGGAAACGTGAAAGAAATACACAAACACAAGAATGTTTTTTGTTAAGAATTGTAAAAAAACGAAATGGTAAATATAGTATATAATTTATAAGAATATAAATAGGTTTACAAATCTTAGAAGCTTTCTACATCAGAATAAAATAGTGCTTTACGTAAGGCGAAAGGAATGACGGAATGCAAACTGAAGATAATAGGCCTACAGTTCTCAATAGAAGCTACTCGGAGAGGAAATAATATATTTCAAGTGTCTGACATCTTCTTGTAATTGCTTGAAAACAATTAGTAGGTACGAGAAAGGTTCGTTTAATTGAAGAACTCACCGGAACGGCGTCTCAGCACTTCTTTCCTAAGTTTCGCTATCTATCAATTCCGTTCCTGATTTACATGCGAGTTTATCCAACTCAAGTTTCTAAACATCGCTAACTCATTTGAGAAACCTAAAGTCTTGTTTCTGAACTTATTAGACCTACACGTAAAATTTCTCAATGTTATAGCATATAGGAAATATTTTCAGATATATTATTATAATGTACCGAAATACATGTGATATTTCCATGCAGATATTCTGCGTCATCATACGAGAAAGAGTAATGGAACGGAGAAAAATTCTCTCCGGCGCCGGGATTTGAATCCGGGTTTTCAGCTCTACGTGCTGATGCTTTATCCACTAAGCCACACCGAATTCCACCCCAGCGTCATAGATATCTATGACGTAGTGCAGAGGGCGGCCACTAGAGGGAACCCAAGAGTTGGAACTTAAAACTGAGACGATTCTTCCGACGCTGGGGTGGAATCCGGTGTGGCTTAGTGGATAAAGCGTCATCACGTAGAGCTGAAAACCCGGGTTCAAATCCCGGCGCCGGAGAGAATTTTTCTCCGTTCCATTACTCTTTCATCGTAATATTTTCAGAGGTTAAGCATTTATTAGTATTCCACGTCAGATTTAAAACCACAAACTTATCAACTATGAGTCTTATCTATGAAGAGGCTTGTTATTAATTACTGAAACATATTAGGCCTAAAAAAATAAACACACAAAGATGGATGATTTAAAGTACAGGCACGAAGATCTTCGTAAGCTATAAAAGGAAAGTAACAATAAATAACTACTGCATTTTAGGGTAAGTATGAATTTCAGGCTCAAGTGGAATTTATGCTATAACTTTACAGTGGCAAGTTATATCGGAGTATTCCAGGTTTCCTGTTTCTATAATTTCATAATCTACCATCATCCATCCTACGCGTGCTGTAATCATTTGAAACATACTACACCGTAGCACTCTTCTCGGAGATCAATTCCAGGGATCCAAAACCTCGGCCCGACTAACTGAATATGGCGCCAAGAAAGCAGGTAAAACATTTAAATATTCAGACTGTGACATTAAGTATAAATGTGATAATGATATATAATACAATAAGGGCATACAAATAAAACCAACTATTACAGAAATCTATAGGCTATCTGATGACGTCGTATTGTTCGCCAAATCACGCAGAGAACTGCAGTCAATGCTCCCAGAATTATGCGACGCCAGCAGAACAGCGGACCTCCTAATGAATATGACCAAGACACAAGTAATGAAAAACAGGCCGGAGTCACCCATAACAATTAATGGTGCAGAACTACAATACGTATCTGAATACGTATACGTAGGACAGCTAGTCTCCTTTCACCAGAAGACAGAGAAGGAAATATAACGAAGGATTTCTCACGCGTGGAAGACATTCTGGGCTCTCAAGTTCAACATACCGGAGAAAACACTCAGCAAAAAACTCAGAATAGAAATATTGGAGACCTGCGTAACTCCTGTGCTGTAGTATGTCAGACATAGTCTCTCACTGTCAAACTTCGTAACAATCTCCAAATATGCCAAAGGAAAATGCTGAGAAGGATACTAGGCTTATCACTGAGGGACAGAGTTCCATACGAAGTGCTCCAAAAGATGTCAGCAATTGAAGATCCACTGTAAGCCACCAACACCAAATGGAAGTGGGAAGGCCATGTTGCAAGACTTGGAGACTGAAGATGGATGCAGAAAGTCACACTATGGGACCCCCGCATTGGCATGAGATCACGCGTAAGACCAAAAACAAGATGGGCCGATTTCTTCAGAGAACGTGCAGGAAGCCATTGGTCAAGCAGAGCAAGAAATAGAAACGACTGGAAAAACCTAAGAAGACAAGTGAATAGTGATTAAAACAGTGCAACAGAAACAAGTTAAGCGAACAATAAGTTATCAAAACAGTGCAGAATGTGAACCAAGTGAACAGTTCCAAGCATGCAAACACCTCTTACGCGGAGTAGCTCACCGCGTGAGACAAATAGAACTCTCCCTATATAGGAGGAGGCCTTTGCTCTCAACGGGACATTTTTAGGCTAATCATTACATTTCATTATACAAAGAGTTATTTATGAGACAAGTTCGTAAACGCCCTCTTTTTGGCACGAGTGTAAAGTTTGTAAAACGAGAAGCTGAGTTTCACAAACACACGAGGGCCGAAGATAACTTTACGAATGTGAGTGATACAATGTTTTTTCTGCGATAGCACAAATTTACATGAAATAAATATTTCAAGTTGCACAGGCTTTAAGATCACAATGTCATGGCCGTCTAAACTCAGAACCATTAAAAAGTAAGTATCCATGGAACAGCAGCCTGTTTTATTCATGTTCACGATTTCATGGCCGTCTAAACCGGCATATAATCAACAAAGCGGTTAGGAATAGTTGAATGATAAATCTTGTTACACTGAGTACTATACATTTTAACTTCAGAATAATAATAATAATAATAAGGGTTAAATTGTAGATATGAATATAAAATTTGTTACTGAAGCCTATTTATGTTGTTAATGAAAGATCGCGGTAATATATTAATTTCTTTCTTCAGTTTGAACACTGAATATTATATTTTCTTTGGCAGTGTGTAAAATGAATAGCAGTGTCTAAAATGATTACTTACTTTTTTACGCACTAATATTTTAAAGGCTCACTTTACACACTGATAATACGCTGAGTAAAATGCAACTTTACGCACTACAGTATCGTAGAAAAAAATATAATAATGTTTTTCTTTGAACGGAGGAAGGACATGAAGGCTAGCATGGCAGCGTCTAATGCACTCTTAAGACATTATTACAAAAACAACCCTTGTCAAAATTGCTATTTTTCAGGAGAACAATAAAAATAAATAGAACAACACATCATGTCAGCTGTTTCCGTACAACTGGTGTTTATCCTTGTGGCTATTGCATCTGGCATGTGTCATTTTTGGAGTCTATAACATTTGAAATAGTAAGAAATGTGCCCTTAACTCAAATTCATTAAAAATGACTAGGGCTGTTTTTGTAATAATGTCTTCACTTATTCTGCCTTACAAGTCCTATATTAGAAATGGCATTTCAAGTCCGAACGGCCACTTTCTTTGTAAATATTGTGACTCAGTTAGGCCTGTATGGTGTCATCTCTCGATTCAGCCACGTAGGCCTAAGTTTCTGATTAAGTCAGGGTTGCAGAACTGGGGAAGAAAGGGGTGGAAGCATGGGGAAAGAGTTCGTTCCTCCATCCACAAGGCCGGAGCCTTCAGTGACATTTCTGTGACGTCTGGCAAACACACTGTTCTCTCCTCTTCTCCCCGTATCGTACAATGACGCGAGGGTTGAAGGGAAGGAATCAGTAATTCTTCCGGCTTATGACGTGTGCTTCAATTGTAGCACAGTTTTGCATCTCTGCGCTAGAGTGTTCGCCCCTCCCCATAAGCGTACTGCGCCTTTTCAAACTGACGCTGTATTTAGGCCTGACCCAGTCAGAACACACCACACTGCACCATTTTGGTAAATAGTATTGAATTGATGATAATGAATATTCAAATGAAGAGTGGCGGTGGAATGGAGGGAAACGGGATAACCTCAAGAAAAACTCTCAGATATCTTGGCTTTGTCCACCACAAATACAAATCCTCCATCACCAGGATTCGAATGTGGATCCGCTGTCATCTAAATCAGTAGTACTCTGCACATTGAGCGACAAAGGCGGCATAAGCAATCTTAGTAAATGAGTGTTGTAGATAGATGTTGCGCAAAAATGTATAACAAATAGATGGAGTGTGAAAGAAATTATTACAAATTACATTTTTTTAGCAAATAAAATCGGAGAAAAGAGAATCAAAAGAAAAATCCCTTAAATGGAATCAGCAATGAACTAACACTGAAGCAAGTTCCTAAAATAGGTCTAGAAGATGCTATTGTCGTATACCTCAGATATGGTTAGCTGAAGTCGAAACAAAAAATTCTTGTAAAACTTCATCTAATGGTGGTGATGTTGATGATGACTATGATGATGATGATGATGATGATGATGATAACGATATGACGACAGAGTAGTGGTGTGGGGAACAGATGAAACAATGCCAAGGAAAAAGGCATTCACGAGAAAACCTATAAAATGTGCCGTCTTCGTCCACGAAAAATTCCACTTGGTCTCACCAGAGGTTGAAATCGGGTCCCCGCCGTGGAAAGCTGTCACTAACTTACTGTTACCTTAAATGTGATAATGGAACAAAAACATTAAACACATCTTTTTCCATGTAATGACAGAATAATTATTCAACAACGTGTATAATTGTTTGACGTAGGAAATGTAAAAAATTAAATGTCTGTAAATTTCGTAACACATTCTTGAAAAGTCGCACTGTTACTTCACGCAATAAAAGGTGACTAACATTTCAAAGTCGTATCATAAATAAAGTTTAATTTCGGGTAGGCAGATGTAGATTAAAAAGAAAACAACAAAGCGAACAAAAACCAAATTATAATATTGACGGTAGGAATAAAAGAGTATTGTTTGTATATTAGGGACGTGACTGGAACTTCTATCAAGTTACCCGTCCCAAGACAATCGCAGCATCGCTTTCTATCAACAGCAGAAGGGGAGGAATGTTGAGAACGAAGCTGACTTTCTGGAAACCCGACGAAGTTATAGAATCAATGCTCACTGAAACGGTAACTTAAAAAAAGCCAATAATTTCGGAAACAGAGAATTAATTAGGACTGACAGCCAACGTTTCTTTGAAATGTTGATCATATGCGACGTAGCCTATATCTTCTCAATGATGTGCATGTACATGAACCTCATTATTATTTTATGGGATATGAAAATTTTTCTTTTCTGGACAAACAGCAATTAATAGACCTATTGATATTTATGTAGCCTATATTAAATTGATAAGATGGAAGAAATGTGAGCTAGCTACTCCCATGATAGGGCCATAATCCGTAATCAAGCAGAATCATTGCTTAAACCAATGATGTCAAAGCAAGCGCATTTTTCTGACCTTGACGTCGTGCGCGGGCATCAAGCGCAGGTATGGAATGAGGAAGGGTTACGTATATGAATAAGCAGCCTGTTGGATTTAAAAAAACAGAGGTGCACAAACTTCAAACGGAACGTGAAATTTTATGTTGCTATTTTTATATGGCTACTTTCTGTTTGATATTACGTACATCCTCATTCTCATCTTCTTTCACTGTGGCTGTTCCCCGGCTTTGGAATTCCCTACCGAGTAATATCAGGGACTGTTAGACATCAAACCAATTTAAGAATAGACTAACGAAATACTTTTCTAACAATTCTTGTTAACAATAATAGCTCTTTCAGGTTTCTCAATGTGTAATGGTTATATTTATATATCACAGAATAAATATTTAAATTATCTCATTATTATTATCATTATTATTATTATAATTATGATTATTATTATTATTATTATTATTATTATTATTATCACTATTTCTTACCAATATTTATTACTATCACACTAGCATTACTTATCCAACTTTCATTATTTATTTCATGTTGTTTTATGGCCTAGATATTAATGTAATAACTATGTAACCAATTGTATTTAATTAGAATTAGAATCTGGCTGGGCGGAAGAGAAGGCCTACTGGCCTTAGCTGTGCCAGATTAAATAAATAAATGAATAATAATTATAATTATCATTATTATTATTATTATTATTATTATTATTAAATTATTAAATTGTCTGAAAAAAAGTACTAACACCAATTTCTTAATATTGCAGTTGTGTTTCAAACGTTAATAACATAATACAGAGTTAAGAAGGAATATTCACATAAATTCCACAGTAGTACAACTATACTGTACTAAGTGAATGGAACAGAGCATTCATAAAGAAAGTGACATACCAAAAAAAAAAAAAAAAGAGAGATTGAGTATGACATGATAAGCTGGAATTTATATTGATGGTATCTTCAGCCTTATAAAAGTAATCAATAAACTAATCAAAACAATGCTATAGTACGAAGCAAAGTTACCTAGGTATATGTTTTAACTGTAACTAATATTAAATAACAAAACTCTTATCGCAGTATGCTTTTAACGTGATATTGGTGCGCAACTTCCTATCATCAGAATATTAAATTATTTTCTCGAAATCTTCTGAAGCTATAGAACTGACGTTTTTACAACAAATAGGCACATATCTATTGTTTATGATGTTGCTTTGTTTTATTAATTTCCTTACAAACATTTTCCATGCGAATATTTTCAAAATTTTCAATACACTATTTTCAGTAGGCCTAATACTGTACGTATTTACGATACGTATATTAGATTTACGAAAACATCGCTTCAGTACCTGTAAGGCTACTAAATAAACATATCTGAAAATTTTACTTTCCTATAAAAAAATTTAGAAAATGTTCCTTTTGAATAAAAAACAAACTTGTAATAAATGAGCATTCAAATTAAAACTTACATTCTTATAATGGACATATACTTCTCAGACAAATCTAAAAATTAGCTTGGGTAAAGTTTTAATAAGTTGTCTTCCCTTTATCTATTGATTCAGTGCTGGCCATCCCTGTATAGCTCGACCAAGCGACAGGCTATATACTACCTCTTTCGTCTGTCTCTGTAAAGCGCTCAGGCTCTCCTGAGCTCTAAAGCGCGCACTTGCGCCTATGGGCATCAATTGACATGACTGGCTTAAACTGAGTCAATATAGGTAAAACAAAGTGTGTTACGAAGGCGACACTTAATCTATGAGTATTTTCTAATATATACATACAGGGGATTCAAAACCTCTGCGACAAACTCTGAGGGATGATAGATCTAACAATAAGGAACCCTTTTTGTTAAACATCCTATGTGTTTTGAGGCGTCGTTTCGAAGTTACCGTTGGAAATGTTTTTGCGCGGGCGTATGTCAATGTATGCGAATGTGTGCACCCCTCTTTGTTTGTTGAGATGTTTGTAAGAGACGAGAAGGGTTGTTCTTGTTTGTTTACGTTTAATGTTCAATACCTTTTCTTTTCAGTGGCCATAAATCTTTACATGTTTTCAAGATACAGCGACTATTAAGGTGGTGAGATTATAATGGAAGAATGGTGAAAGTATTCGTAGAAAAACTACAATAATATCATTTTCTCAATCACTAATTTTATAGGAAATCTGTCGGTTCGATTCCTGGTGTGTCTGAAGAAAGCCTTCAGCTGAATGCGCTACGTCTGAACTTTCTGAGGGATAGAGAAAGTATCCATAAGCTTGGTCACACAGTCTCTTCTGTAAAATCTGATAAGCCGCTATGGAAATTGATTATAAAATAATTGTAACTTGGGCTATGGACAAGTTGTTGGCGGGCCATGTAGGAGGCACGTCATGTCGGCGGAGATGCTGACGGGCATCATGCAGCGGGCTATCTCCTGTCACTCACTTGTGTCGGAACGCCTTGCATGCGATCGCCAAATGTCCAGCATGCAAGAGAGGCGTAAGAAGCACCCGATCGCTTCTGAATTCGTAAGGTTTCACATTATAATCTTCTTATGATAGGCGTACTCAATTGGATCTCAATGCGGCTTGAAATTGTATGAGAAATCAGGCAATCGTTGTGCAAAAATTCGTGGTTCGGTGCAAAAGTTGATCAAGTTGACAAATCTATATTATAACGGTCTTACTAATAAACCGTGTTTAGTTTTTATACGAGACTTACGCAGAGTTGAGACAGAAAACATTACTAATAAACCATGCATAAGCGATGGAAGTATAAACAGGCTGTAACTATACAATGGAAATTGCTTTGCAGTAGTTATATACACGAAACCCCTTGTTTAAGCGGTGTATATGGAGAAAAAATGGCCGCCCTTCTAACAGCTGTTCGTATCGACTGTCATTTTATGATGATGGTTGCCTTGTAACCACAGAAGAATAAACCAAAGAACACAGAATAATTAGAATAATATTGCTGTAGCTTGTACTCTCTGGCAAAAATATTGCATGGTAATCGATCAGAGCCAGTTGTACTATCGATACTTAACACGGCACACTAGAGCGCTCTACCGGATGCAATAGAGAACCTCAGATATTGTATTACCTTTCGTAATGAAGTAATGACGAAACTATGACGTAGCTGTGTAACAGTTACACTGTTATACAAGACGTATGTAGTGATTATTAGTAAGGAATTTACATACGACTTATAAACGAGCTACTCATTGTATAAGTATTAGACAGTTAAACGTCTGTATATAGAGTTTTTATTAGTAAGACCGTAAATAGAGACAGTCAAAATTCTTGAGTAAAAGGGGCTAAAATTCTTGGTTAAAAAGGATAAAAATGCTTGGATGAAAACGAAAATTTCTTGAGTAAACCTGAAATTTTCACTCTGTTTTATTAAATTATTATGTTGCTTAAGATAATTGACAATTATAAAAATATATTCAAAGTTTTACTTGACAACAATTCTAAGATATTTAACATTATTTAACATTCAAAGTTGTACGCAGACAACAGTTCTAAGTTTGTCATTGTAAGGTTTGTTCTTCTATTTGGTAGCACACACGAGCACTGTGAAAAAAACGTTCACAGTCAACAATAGAAACTGGAACCCATATAGCTTGGAGAGCTCCGTCCATAAAATCACTGTGATCTTCACGTAACGACAGCAAAGTTTCTCGCACTGAAAGTCCAGGACTATTTTTAACTATGTGCATTTTTCAAACAGAACTTCTAAAATTTCCAAATTTAGAAAATGTATTTATTATTTGCTGAAAAATTGCGTCTTTTCGCGAATAACGACAGAAAATATGCTAAATTCGCGAGTCATAGGATTTTTGCGATTTTTCGAGAGTTGAAACGTGTAATTATATCATATTTTTTATGTGAACCACGTTTTAAACTATGTTTGGTTTTTAGGTTTTTCGCAATTTCGCGAGTCACGAATTTTGACTGTCTCTAAATATAAATAAGTAGCCTATAACCTATTTCAAAATACTAATGAAGACAAAATTGGCAACATATCTTCCCATGATACGGAAAATAATAACTATCTTTATGAATCCTATACGTATAAAATAATGAATATCGCAATCACTTCAAATTTACCTTCAGGCTATCCTCCGATACCTAAATACAATATTACAGAACTGGAAAAATGAAAAAGATTTCTAGAAACTATGTACATACTAAGGAAGCATGAAATGCGAAATACAACTTTTATTACAAATATAAGATTATATGGAAGTCTACTGAATGTAGAAGTGTTTAAGAGTAATGTTTTATGAAAATGGGCAAAGAAATAATAATAATAATAATAATAATAATAATAATAATAATAATAATAATAATAATAATAACGATAACAAATTAAAACAGCGTAAAACATCAAAATAACAAGAATATTATGCTCAAAATAAGTTCTACAGGCTATTTTTATTTTATTTTATTGGGTTATTTTACGACGCTGTATCAACATCTAGGTTATTTAGCGTCTGAATGAAATGAAGGTGATAATGCCGGTGAAATGAGTCCGGGGTCCAGCACCGAAAGTTACCCAGCATTTGCTCGTATTGGGTTGAGGGAAAACCCCGGAAAAAACCTCAACCAGGTAACTTGCCCCGACCGGGATTCGAACCCGGGCCACCTGGTTTCGCGGCCAGACGCGCTGACCGTTACTCCACATATGTGGGCTCTATAGGATATTAATAAAATGAATCCGCAGAGGTAGGCCTACTGGAAAAATTAAATTACTGTACATTAAAAGAATGAAGTAAAAACAGATAAAAATATTCAGGAAACTATCCGACCATAACGCTGTATAATAAAATAATTCTGTACGGACGTGCTTGTTTGTAAAAATTTACATTTAACATAATACATTCAGAAACACATAGAATCATTTATCAAAGAAAATCAAACCAAGTCAAAATGGAAAACAGAAACAATTCATACCCATCCACATTGATAATTAATTGAAGGGTTCAGAACCATAGTGGGCCAAGCGCCATTTACTAAAACCGTAGAAAACAAGTGTTAAAATGAAGTTATTACCATAATTCAATGGAAACATATAGCAAGTAATATAAAGTATACACATTAAAACAAAATGATATGTCAATCTCCATTAAACTATAGTATTCACTTAACTTTAACCCTTGCTTTCTCCGTTTTTAATAATTGGCGCTTGGCCCACTATGGTTCTTAACCCTTCAATTTAAATCGACTTAAGTCCGTCCAATAATTAGGTATTTTAAATTTGAAACAAATGTTAACCCAAAATCTGATATTTGTCATGCTTGAAACCCGCTTTATACAATATAGAATGATAAAGCAGTACTTAGATGAGAAAATAAATTAAAATGAATTATTATTATTATTATTATTATTAATTGGCCTTATGCTGTTGTTTTGCACGTTAATATTCTACAATAAATAAATAAAAATAAATAAATTATCGCTGTAAGATAGGCTATAGAAGGAAACACCAATTCAAATGTAACTGTACAAAATCGTCAAAAGTTTAAAGAAGTGTTACATTCCACGCAATATACTGACCTGTGGACAAATATTCCATTAAACTGCTTCCAATTATCGGCAGGGAAGGATATTTACTTTCCTTAATGTCTCGTTTTGGTTTTGTGCTGCCTTAAATGATAAACTTGCGTCATGTTGACCATAGGATCAAGAAGTCCCCTGTTAATGGTTCATAATCTGCATAAGATTGAAGACTATACGAACGAAAGTAGCCAAACAATGTAGTTGGAAACTGAAAGAATTCTAAAGATCACAAAAAGAGAAAGGTGGGCAGATGGACACAGCAAGAGTAATCAAATAAGCCTATTAGTGTCGAAACATTGGAAGGGAGGAGACGTATGGAATATAGTAGTAGTGGCAATAATAATAATAATAATAATAATAATAATAATAATAATAATAATAATTAGGGGTAGGATTTTGATGAAATTGCATCTTTTTTTCTAGTAAGCCAGCAACATTGCTGCTTTAGTATTTATATGTTATGTGATAAACTGAGTGTTTTGAGATTATTTGTTGGGGCATTGTTTTGCATTTTTTGCCTGTTTAACTCATAAGAGCATCTTTTGTTTTATTCGGTCATTTTTTTTAGGCATTTTCATTTAATTTTGGCCATAAATCCCCTTTATTAATGTAAAATAATGTTTATTTCCTTTGATATTTTCTTTACACATTTTGTCCATTAATACCCATTATTTCCTATAATATTTTAATCGTTTTTCTACACAAATATTGCCATTTTAACGTAGTACACCCATGTAATGAATCAGTCCAACCACCCCTTCAATATAGACTCTGCTAATTCCGGATAAGAGTGGCCTTGTGGTAGACTACATGGAAACTAAAGGTAAAGTAAATCCATGTCGCTACAGGCCATGAAGGGCCAAGATCGACCAGCTGACTGCTGAGCTCACGTCCACATGCCGAAGCAGAGGTGAACGATCATGCATGGAAACTACATCAGGTAAAATAATTAAAGTGTACTACACAGAAAAAATTATGTAAAATTTAATTTAATTACTAGTCTAAATATTAAGTAGTACAAAACCTCTTTTCCTACTAAGCCAATTATGTAAGATCAATTTTAGGGTATTTTTAAGGATTTTTTTTTTTTTAGATTTTTAGATCATAAATGCATTGTTTTAGGACATTTTTTCATGATTTACAGGCCATCAAAATCCTATCCATAATAATAATAATAATAATAATAATAATAATAATAATAATAATAATAATGCCTTACGCTGAATTTTCGTACGTATTACAATGTGAATATAAACATATAAATGACGTGGGAACTGATATATGCTGACAACAGAGAAGATACATAAAAAATTAATCATGGAATAAATATAGGAAAGAAATTGTTCATCCGTCAAAATAGGATTCCCCACTGAGAAAACCAGTCAGGGGGAAGTCCACAAATGAAATGTCTAGAAAAATAATACAACCGTTTTCATTTTTACAGATGACAGAGACCCTGGAGGAAAACAAAGTAGAAACAATTCCCAATGATCGATGAAAAGGTAGTTGTTATTTACAATTTCGTTGCTATGAAGTGACAGGGTTACAGCTCGCTTCCCACAGGTTTGGGAATCAATGTTCTAGTCACTAGAAAAAAAAACAAGCACTATTAATTTGATAGAAAGAACTCATTAAGAGAAAAACACACACGCCCTTTGATAACAGGCGTTACCATTTAATAATAAAACATAAGCAAATTATTCTAAAATATAAAAGAATATATAATACGTGAGGAAATATATGAATACGAGTAATATATTCCCTAATTTATTCAAGACTGACCTTAATAATAATTATTGTTATCAAAATTATTAAGTCATTCCAAATTTAATTTTATAACCAAACATTCCACAAAGGAAATGAAATATGTGACAAAAGTCTTTAACATTCTCTTTAAAAACTCTCTGATAGATAATACGATATTGGGCGATTTATAATAATAATAATAATAATAATAATAATAATAATAATAAGAATAAGAATAATAATAATCTTGGACACAAAACCAGTAATTATGTTCCTGGCTTGTCAGTATATTTTTTATTAATAATCTTTCTCGTATGTAATCGTGAAAACTTTGTAACTAATTCAACAGTTCATAGCATAAATACGCGTCAAAAATAACTTTCATACTCAATCGGCAAGTTTACCGTGCTATCAAAAAGGAGTGCGTTATATGGCAGTAAAAATTTTTAATAGCCTCCCTATCAATATAAAAAATGAAACTCAAAACATAAGATTATTTAGAGCTAAATTAAAGAAGTACCTAATTTCTCACGCCTTCTATTCTGTAGGTAAATTCATGACATTCAACAACGCTTTATGAAATTGATACTAAAACTTTGTGTTGTACTAGTAGACTATATTGTAAACCTCTTCTGTATATATTCCAACTAGACTGTGACTATAAATTAAGACTTTATAGTAGTATTAAGTTTTTTGACTTGTTCCATATTCTAGCTGTGAAGCAATGTGTGAATACCATGGAATGTTAATAAATACAATACAATACAGTGAAACACAGGTAATTCCAGGATAATAGCAGCAGAAATTAAGATTTCAGCGAAAAACTTCTAAAAGTAAGTACGCATAGATGAATTACAAGACAAAACAATTAGAAAAATGTGCAGGATACAGAGTCGAATGATTCAAGCACGTACAGCGAATGAATGTGAAGTCTACCAAACATTATAACGGAATACTATAAGTCGACAAATGAAAGAAACAGAAGACTACTACTGAAGAAGATTCTGAATGTAGAATGAGTCCGGAATAGGCCATGAGGTCTAACTCTCTGATAGTGTTATGGTTTTTATAATTATGATGATCTTAGCCGTACACAAATTTTGTATATCAGAGATAGCCAAATGAGAAATACTTGCCAGGCTACAAGTCAAGAACAACATTTTTCAAAGCTGTTTATAAAGCCGAACAAGACGTCGCGCCATTACAGCTAGCCAGAACAGATTACGAAACTGAACAGTGTGATGTCCAAAGTCAAATTCAACAGTGGAAACAGAAAGAAATGCATGTTGCTCGTTCACACAGATCAGATCAAGATTCCCTTTAACCAGTGACTCAAGCAAGGAACGCTATATGGTGAAACCGGGGAATTTATCATGGACATTCAGGATAGTCAATTCTACAAACAACTAATTTAAGGGATGAATCAGTAGATGGCAGCTGTGAAACGAGTAAAGAGAGCACACATTAGTCTACAAAAGTATACACCACTCTAGCCAGATTAGGCAATGTTCAGAGACACGAAAAAGAGAAAAGATGACATAAAGCAACTCCTACTACAACCACGTTCATTTAGAAATTCCACATACAAATGTAATACCATAGAAATTCTGTAAAACACAATTTAAAATTATATTGCAAGAGAAAGTTATAAAAGGAGAAGTTGGAAGGAACTGTCGGAACATGATGCTGCAAATTAAAAATTGAAGCCAGTTCGCAATGACTGTCATATCATTGTCACTTAACTGGAATTTAGAATAAACAAATGAATTTAAAATTAAGATATATCTCAATAGACTGAGGAAATCAAGCAATGTTGAAAGCAGAAACATAAGTTATATTCAAACACTGATGTCAGCCATTGGCATAGGTCTGCCAGATCTTGTACAGTAACTACAGTAAATATTATGAAAAAAAATTCGTCGTTGTCGTTAACATCAACATCATAATCATCATCATCATCTGCAGAGATGTCTTTTTAGACTGTTCTCTCTTCAAGAATTTAAAACTGCTCTCTCCACCAGCTTCTGTCCATCTTCCTCTCAGCTCTGTAGTTCAAGATTCATTTCGGGAATCTGTCTGTCTTTACATACATTTATTCGTGTTTAAAATGGAGTAAAATTACATAATGCAAGATACGGTTATGATAAAAATTAAACATACTGTATTAATATTGTATAGCCTATACAAATATAAATGACACTCGGTAGGAAATTAAACGCAGAAAAAATATGGAAAATGCCTGTTATTATTCGGTTGAGAAGCTTTTGTCAAGTCCGCTGTCAAAAAAGCTTAAAGTTAGAATTGATAAAACAGTTATATTACCGATTGTTCTGTATGAGTGTGAAAATTGGATTCTCAGTTTGTGAGAGGAACAGAGATTAAGAGTGATTGAGAATAAGGTTCTTAGGAAAATATTTGGGGCTAAAAGGGATGAATTTACAGGAAAATGGAGAAAGTTACACAACGCAGAACTGCACGTATTGTATTCTTCACCTGACATAATTAGGAACGTTAAATCCAGACGTTTAAGATAGGCAGGGCATGTAGCACGTACGGATAAATCCAGAAATGCATATAGAGTGTTAGTTGGGAGGCCGGAGGGGAAAAGATCTTTGGGGAGGCCGATACATAGATGGGAGGATAATATTAAAATAGATTTGAGGGAAGTAGGATATGATGATAGAGACTGGATTAATCTTGCACAGAATAGGGACCGATGGCGGGCTTATGTGAGGGCTGCAATGAACCTACGGGTTCCTTAAAAGGCATTTGTAAGTAAGAAAGTAAGCCTATGCATTTCTTTTCCCTTTATAAGCATTTCAAACCTCTTTGGCATTCTGTATATAAGATTTCTGCGAGACTATCGAATTTTAATGTCTCTGTGCCAAATATTTATTAATGATTCTGTGAGTCCAAACTTTAGTGGTAATGTTGAATTTATTTAATCTCTTCTTAATAAAAAATCAGAGATTAACAATTGGTTTCATATGAGGGCTGTTGCCTGGCCAATTAATTGCTTTTGTGTGGGAATCCTGAAGAAATATCAAAATTTCTTCGCTCTATGGCATGGAGCACTATCTTGCAAAACATGCAGTCATTATGAGAAAACAAGTCTGTTTCCTATGCTAGTAGAGCCTAGTCTGTCACAATAATTGAAACAGTAATAGCATCAGTGTTATGAATATTATGTGTTCATTTACAAAACTACAGAATGATAGACTTAAAAATAAAAAAAATATATGTTTAGTCTAATAATTTGTCCATGTCTAATGTCGTCATTTCTTATTTGATTTGCTCTTGTAGGCTTATATCCCAAAACTGATCTCAAGAATGTCATCTGTGATGTCTGTATCCTATTCTTTTTTGTGTCGGGGTCCAGCATTGAGCTCTATAAAGATTTATGGGGGCTGCCATCACTTTACAAAACCTCAGGGTTGTGTCAATGTTGGCTTTACCATACAAAATTCAATTAAAGATATCAAACTATAACTACTATTTCAAACGTATGTCTTACTTGATACCTGCCATAAAGCAAAACACGTCTTCAACGAACTATAGGATGTTAGTACTTGACAAAGATGTAATAGTTGTGTATTGTTTAACACTTTCAAGTGCATTTGTTATTCAGAGTCAAAACTGAGCGTGGGCGATAAATTTTGCCTGGGGATTTGTATCAGAGACAGAGAGCACTTTTACGACAATAGAATCCTCCCGGAAAAGGATATGCTAAGGATTTTATAGCGTTTTAAGACCCATCGTCCTCGTTCGGATATGAACTCCTGAACACCAAACCCAACGGCTAGCAAGGTAAGCATTAGACCACCCAGGACGACGATAAATATGTATCCGTACTGTATTTATCGTTAACCGTCTGCTGTTAATGAGACAATGCATTGAAGTACTGATGTAAATAGCATTGTTACATAATATGAACGTTATACAAAAGGAGACAGCTGGGAAGAAAGTAAACATTAGCTAAGTAATCCAGCAATCAATGTGGAATAGGAAATCGACGAGCCAGTTTAAAAGGGAAAAAACTCAAAATTCAAAGTTTTCATAAACCTGCATTTTAAAGCTTCATGTTGCTTTGACAAATCCAAGAATCATTGAAATTACTTCAATTTCTGTTACTGATGTTTTATATAGGGTAAAGGTTGGTAAATTGTGATACTAATAATATTATGATAGTACTTTTTGAGAATTTTTTTACAATTTTACTGAGCGAGAGAAGGACCGGTTTTGTACAGAAACTTGTCCACGAACATTCCCTTAATACGTTGACGCAAAAAAAAAAAAATCGATCTTCCTCTCGTTCAGTAAAATTGTAAAAAATTCTCAAACAGAACTATCATAATATTATTAGTATCACAATATTACCAACCTTTACCCTATACTGTAAATTTCAAATTAGAGTGTTTTAATTAAGGTACATTTTTCACAGCAACATGCAGCTATAAATGCAGTTTTCTCAAAACTTTAAATTTTGATTTGTTTCCCTTTTGAACTGGCCAGTCGAAATTACCTTTAAACTCAATAATCGTTAGTCCCACAGGAACTGTAAAAAGAATAAAAAGTAGCATTATCCATTTTATAGATAAGATTTTGCGGTAACGTATTTACTAGTATTAGATTTTAAAAATTCAACGATACAACCCAAACAAGAGTGTATTAATTTCTTTGTTCGGAAAATCTAAGTCTGTGTATATATTCACGGAGGTGTGCCTTTTACCTTAAGCTTCTCTGTTATATTTCAACAGCAAGACAACACGTCTAGTGAGACAGTTTGGATTGATTAAAGATAGTTCATGGTGCCTACCTTCGAGACACATCACTAAATCATTGCAATATTATGAAGATGATGACAATTAACGTGATGATAATAAACAATACAGTGACAAAAATTAAGACAATAATGAAAATGACGACGATGACTAGGCCTATAATTATAACTGGGGGTCCGAAGTTGATGAAATATCATCTTTTTTTTTTCTGAGAAATAAGAAACAATGCAGGATGCAATATAAACTCATTTCACTTCAACACGAACTAATATAGTCTAATTTTATTTTGCATATTTTTTTTTATTTTTCGGCCTTTTATTGTCTATCGGTCATTTCTTAGGAAATGTTGTACTGTTTGTCGCATTTTTGCCCTTTTCTGCTTATGAACAGACATTTTTTACTGTATACTCGTAGTCTATATTCAAGATACTGCAGACTAGTTACTAAGCAATTTGATTTCGCCTTACAAGAATTTTCCTTTGCATCTGCCTTGACTCCTGCTCACTTGTGTTACATACTTCCCTCTATTCAATACAACGGAACGAATACTGCACCCGCAGTGCCCGCAGTCACCCTATTGTATCATAAAAGTGAAGACATAAAAATGCAAAAAGAAGAACGAAGCAGAGAAAGTTTTTTGCGACAGTTGGTGACTGAGTTTGGTAAGAATGTATTTTCCACAGATGGAATAATACTATTACAGTAGAACCTCTATTATCCGTGGTAATGAAGGGGATGAACTGAACGGTTAATCGAAAAAATATGATAATCCGTACCATGAAAAATGTTGTAATTTTCTCCATGGTCTTGTATTTAACTCGCTATGTAGTGGATCAGAAATTCACTAATTTAAGTCCGGTTGTCAATGACGGGTTTTTTAAGGGACAAGGAAGCCCTTTGTAACGACTGTCTCAGGAAAGATAGGAATAAAGGAGGTCTCATGTTGTAGATTTAAATACTTTTTTACACTTTGTCCTTGTTTTTTTTCTTATTAAATCCCGCAGTTATAACTCGAATCTCGTATTCTGATGCGAGATGAGCCACGGTTTATCTTTCTCAAACCATTCAATTATTATTATTTTTTTTTTCGATACTTCGCACAACACCTTTTCTGCTAACACTCGTGGAAGACATTTTATATACAAGTTATATTACAGAACGGCAATTCGTACAGTAGACAATGCTGTGTAACGATAAAGGCTTGTAATAAGACTCTCTAGTATAAACATATGTAGAACCTACTAATATGATGTACAAAACAGTACTTCATATAAGTTATTTATTTCTGAAGAAAAAGAGAGCAAGAAATAGACAGTCGGATAATCCGCCAATCGGTTAATAGGGTCACCGATAATCGGGGTTCTACTGTATTCTGTTTGTATTTTACTATTAAAATAATGGTCATTTTCTGCGATTTTTAGGTCTTAAACTTCCGAGCTCTAATCATAACAAAGACGTTAAGATGGGGAAGTTGGCAACGACGGCGGCAAATACGATAACGATGATGGTGATTTTATTTTATTTTATCGGGTTATTTTACGACGCTTTATCAACATCTAGGTTATTTAGCGTCTGAATGAAATGAAGGCGATAATGCCGGTGAAATAAGTCCGGGGTCCAGCACTGAAAGTTACCCAGCATTTGCTCGTATTGGGTTGAGGGAAAACCCCGGAAAAAACCTCAACCAGGTAACTTGCCCCGACCGGGATTCGAACCCGGGCCACCTGGTTTCGCGGCCAGACGCGCTGACCGTTACTCCACAGGTGTGGACATGATGATGATGATGATGTGATGATGGTGATGATGGTGATGATAATGATACTAAAGGTTTTTGCAGTAATAATTTTAAAGCTGCTACAGCTATGTTTCACCAAACTTCCTTTTATGTTGGGGGGGCTCTAATCCACACAAATAAGGTGTTTATGCCTAGCTACAAAGTAATTAATTAAAGAAATACCAAGCGAATAATTCACTAAGTCGGGGAGCCGGAAGCAGGAAGACATTACTTGTGCAAACAATGTAATGAAGTACGTCGGCATTTCAATGGAATTTGCACTTCATAAGCATTTTAGAAAGACCAGCCCATCGGACGGACTGGATTCTTCACTTGTTTCACTGTGGCTTTGAGAATTGAGGGGTCCGCGGCCAGGGGTTCTGACAGGTCGCAATTGATGG
Organism: Periplaneta americana; assembly: GCF_040183065.1. Classification (NCBI taxonomy): domain Eukaryota; kingdom Metazoa; phylum Arthropoda; class Insecta; order Blattodea; family Blattidae; genus Periplaneta; species Periplaneta americana. The sequence continues at coordinate 160,599,854 of NC_091117.1, forward strand.
ATGATCGTGGATTACTTCAAGTAGGAAAAGGGGGAAATGAATTAGTCGAGATTATCTCTGTGTTTTGTGTACACAGGACTGGATGAACTTCTATCATCATGTCTGGTCTCACCAATACGCGGAAACGTCAACAAGAAATGTTACTTCCTTGTGTGAATTCCTGTAGTAAACACAATTTGCTATCAGACAATGAACGCTATTATCCAGCCAATAGTGTTCAACCGCAGTGACGTACAATACAAATTCCAAAACAATCTTCCTGATATGCCCAGGTCAGAATTACAATGTGACCCCGATAACAGAACAAAAGTCGTAAACTATACGTTAAAGATTTGTACGAGTGCTATTATATGAGACTTTTAACGAAATGTCTTCCCCGGAGGCTCAAGTGATAGCGTTCATGGTTAAAAATTACACCGTTGTCGGATTCCAATCCTGGAAATAATCTGGGGATAGGAACGATCAACTGATAAAGATAAGAAATAAAATTATGGAATACAATGAAGAAAGCTGAAGTAATTCGAGACTGGTGAGTAATAATTCTTTATTTAAGAACTGTTAACTAAATGAGCTCTTCAGAAACAATGGGATGAAGATAATCATAGACAATATACAGTTTTGTCTGTAACAATATTTGTTTGGAAAAGAACTGCGGCACTTACTGATGAGGATATAATATTCGATGAAACTTCTCCTCCCCTCCTTTTGTTATTATTCCACGTGTTTCGATTGTATCTACCATTTCTTTCTTGATCCAACTTTACCTCCTTTTCCTAGCAGTCCGTTTTCACAACTTTTATCCTGTCACTGTTATTTTTTGCTCGTGCTCTCTACTACAATTTATAATTTTTAATTGGCTATTACATTACAGACGGAAACTGTTTGTAGGTATTTTCTAACATTTTGCTCTCTTAATTTAATTTTAGCAGCCCTTAAAACTAAACAAGTAACATTAACTTGATGTTGTCATTGTCGCTTTTAATTGAAGTTTTCATAATTTTAAATTTAATCTGGCTTACATAGACAATAATGATATTATAATGTGTATATTTTGCGCCCTTATTTTCTTGATTAATATTGCCGAATAATTTCATGTTACTAATTATTATAATTTATGTTTTATTGGTTTCTATAAAAGAGGTAGGATGTCCCAGTAGTAAATACCGATCGACTGGAAATAACAATGAAGATAGTTCTGTTCAAGGAAGGATGGGTAGATTGGGACAGGCGTTTACAATGGATCAACAAATTACGATGAATAATATTAGGAGGTTTATCTAATATGTTATTTGCTTAATTTAATTTTAGCACCCCATAATAGTAAACAAGAAATAGGCTATTAACTTGATGTTGTCTTTGTCGCTTTCAATTGAAGTTTTCCTACGTTTTAAATTTAATCAGGTTTACATAAACAATAATTACATAAGAATAACTCTTCTCGGGTTCTCAGCCAGGTGAGTTGAAGATTAGCTTCCAAGCTTTCGACGGCTAGCTCTGCCATCCCTGAAGAAGATGGCAGAGCTAGCCGTCGAAAGCTTGGAAGCTAATCTCCAACTCACCTGGCTGAGAACCCGAGAAGAGTTATTCTATATCAAACGCCGGGAAAGCCTCAGGTCATACAGTAATTACATCATTACAATGTGCAAACATTTTATTTTGCGCCCTTATTTTCTTGATTAATATTATCGAATAATTTCATGTTACTAATTATTATACCTTATGTTTTATTGGTTTTGATAGAAGAGGTAGGGTGTCGCAGTAGTAAATACCGATCGATTGGAAATAAGAATGAAGATAGTTTTGTTCAAGGAAGGATGGGTAAATTGGAACAGGCGTTTACAATGAATCAACAAATTACGATGAATAATATTATGAGGTTTATCTAATATGTTATTTGCTTAATTTAATTTTAGCAACCCTTAACATTAAACAAGAAACATTAACGTAACGTTGTCTTTGTCATTTCCTATTAAAGTCTTCATACGTTTTAAATTTAATATGGCTTGCATAGGCAATAATGATATTATAATGTACTAAAAACATTTTATTTTGAGCCCTTATTTTATTGATTAATATTATCAAATAACTTCATGATATTAATTAAACTTACTACACTTGTTGATTAGCTACTATAGAAGAGGTAATATGCCGGAGTAGTAAATACCGACCGATTGGAAAGAAGAATGTAAATAGTTCAAGAAAGGATGGGTAACTTGAAACAGGCGTTTACAATGAATCAACAAATTACGACGAATAATATTAGAAGATTTAAGCTAATTCTTGTATCTAATCATGCCTTCGATTGAAATAATGTGCTAGAACATGGATTCTTGATTATAATCTTATTTGTACAAGTGTTTTTGTTATTAATAAACTTATCTTTATATTCACTTTTATATTTGACTGAAATAATTCGTGTAATTAGTAAGCTGGTATCACATCGTTTGTAATTTAATTATTTCTGATTTTTAAATAGGCCTACGTATTATTCCTTAGAAATTCTTGGTAATTTAATTAAACTTCAATCATTGTTCCCTTATTTTATTTGCTGATTATACGAACTGGTAGGAAGATCTGTGCCTTCGCGATGTTCACGACGGCTAAGGCGCAACGTTAGCGTTGCGTGGAAGTGAAAGCTACTGGGTTCGAATTCCGTCTACAGCACGGGATATATGTTCGTGACCATGGTGTGTCGTCTTGGATAGAGGCCCGGCGTCGTGCTAATTCTAGTGACGAGAGACACGTCACATAGGCCTACTCCACGTATCTAGTGTGTCAGATTGAATTCATCTGAAAGGACAAAAAAGAAAACCTTGACAAGAGTAACGTATCTACGATACGAGAAAAGAAAATGTGATGCGGCAGAAAATTGGTTTCGAGAATTAACAAGAATTACTGCTTGACATTCTCGATACCAACCATAAAAGTTTTGACATTTCGCATATATACGTATATATATATACCAACACACACGCACGCACACACACAGAGTGAATCTGAAGAAGACAGCAGTAATTTAGGCAAGTATTCCATGCACAAAAACAAAAGAAATCAAAAGTACGAGTCCTAAAACATTGGATTTAAATCGCATTATAAAGTTAAAGAAAAGATTTATGTACATACAATGAATGCTTGCTTATAACCATAGATCGGAACTTTGGCAATGCCTTTTTAAATGTGTTATATCTATCTTCATTTTGAAAGTAAATCTGTACGAATTATACCTTTGTGATTGAAACGTGACAGTTTTATATTGCCATTTTCTGCCTTTCTTAATATAAATGCCTAATTTACAAAATAAATGCTTTTTTTGCCTTTATTTGATTATTTATTAATGTATTATTAAAAACTGTCTACAGGTATATTTTAATTTATTTCTATTACCGCTAAAATGAAAGTGACTTCACCGAATGTCTATTATTGTCTTTCAGTCAGTTCATATTCTCTTTGCAACAATGAGTACTACCGCGCAAAAATGTATAACAGTAAGCGTTTTAATTATCGCTTGTGTTTATTTGACAAGACAACAATGAGTGCTGATCTAACGTTATTTTTAACGGTTATTTTTCTTTCAGTTTTAACTGCGACGTTGTTGTAGCTAGCTAAATATTTCGTATAGTAACATATCAGTACAACCAAACACAAAAATGCACTTTCCAAGGCTACTGAGAAGAAGATTTTTTTTGCTTCCAACAGTAATTGCAACTGCCGAAATCCCTTTGTGGAAAGTGCAAGGTTGTGGATCTAGTGCAAGATTTTTGTAATTGCCTTTTATTGCCTATTTTAGCTATTTACGATGCCTTTTTGCTTGCCTATTTTAACGATTCATAATGCCTAAACTTCTCTGCTCTCTGCTTATGACTGAAAACTGTAAAGAAATAGGAGCGACTCCCCATTTCAGAATATGTACTTCAGGGGAGAAACCGCCGAGTGCAAGCCGGCCGATGGGCTCTCGATAGCCGGGAATCCTGCGCGATGTCTCCCATCCTTCCAACGGCTCCGGACCCACAATCTAAATGTGGTAGACCCAAACTTCCAAACAGCTAATCCTACTCCAACCCATTTGAACAATGTAAAAACCGAAAATGGTACGTGATAACAATTGCTTCCTCACTTCAAATCCAATTCTCAATATAACTAATACTAAACACTGTTGCCGGGACTACGTTCCTCAAGATTATGACATTCAAAGTGACAATCATGATAATGGAATTTCTGATTTTCATAGTAATCAGATTGAGTAGATTTTGGATACATCAGTCGCGTGTTAAAATGCAATTTCTCTGACGTTCCAAAAACTAAGTTAAGTCCCATTTTTTTTTGGCGCATATATAGAAACCTAGAAGGCTCACCTTCTTTACCTGGTCTATTAGACTTGGATAAAGTAGCCGAATATTTTTTATTAAAAAAACTTCAAGAAAACGTTTTTCTAAGAATAAAACTTTCCTTCTCAGGAAGTCCTATTTATGTCCTTTTTTTTAGTTCAGAAGGCATGTTATCTATTTTCTGAACTGAATACATTACCTTTATTTTTTCTTTTTCTTTTATAAATTCAAACATTTTCCTTTTCCAAAGACCTTATCCAAGATATTTTTCTCTACTACCCTAGAACATATATACCCAGATTTCTCTGCGTTATAGGCTTTGACGGTAACAACTTTTATCAGGTTTACTATGCTGCCATCTAATTGTTACATAAGGAGTCACGTCATAACTCCCATTTGAATTGCATTAGCGACTGCACTGCCATCTTGTGTTCGTTTACGGCAGACGGGTGGCGATCCTGGCGGTTATTCTCTTGAAAGTGCAACCGATTTTAACATAGGAATGAGCAATTTATATGTGATCTGGGCTACTACTAAGAATATTTTATATTGGCAACATGATGGTAAAACAACAGCAAAGTTAAGACTTTGTTATAGCATAGAAGCACACAGGTAGTATCAGTCCACCTACACAAAGAAACAAATAGAGTAGACGACCCTTCCATGTTTTCAGTGTTAAAGACAGTGAGGGAGGAACCTGTAAGAAATTCTGAGAAGTTAGAGAAATATACCAACACCTGGTGGAAATATTCAGTATCTTATTCACAGTAATAGAAAAGATAAATCTCAGAGAGGAATCTTATGAAAGAGTCCGAGGTTTCGATGCCAAGCAAGTAATGTAAGATTTATGGTACATAGCGACTGTAAGGTAGATTTCATGCCATTCTCCTTTCACCATTGCTTCATTATTGCCAATTGATGAGCTTGTTGTCTCTGAATACTTCGAAAGGAAGAAAAATTAAACATTAGAATACTAATTAGTTACTTACCAATGCCTGATACATTGACAGAAGGGAAAGCTGAATAACAGTTTCGAGAAGAACTAGAAATTCTGTCTTTGTTCAGATTGCTGCACACAGCCGTATACTCGGAAATATTTCTTAACTATTGTAGTAAGTGTAATAACACTGAATTAGCTATAACTAGGCTTCGTATTCCAGTTACCTAAAGACTGAAGTTAAAGACGCATTGGATATAGTACGCCGAACACAGGTAATGCAAGGGATAAGGATATAAACAAACAGGTCGTCGCTGCGTGTTCGTGGAGTACAGTCAACTCCCGACATTCTGAAGCTATACTAGTAAACACATGCTTGAGCCGTGATGTTCATTTTCGTCGTGATCTTTGCAGTGTATAATAACGTGCATTCGTAAGTTACGGAACTTGAACATATGCGGATGTCACTTGAAATGATTTTATATTGCAAGAAATTCTTTCAATAGCACATGCCGTTATTGGTGCATGGTGTAGTACAAGATATTCCTAAGGTCTGATATTTTTTTGTTTCATTAGGATATTGCATATGTCGCTCGTCACTGAAAACCCACTGATTTTCTATGTACTTTTCTAGAAGTTCCCAAAATGTAGATTATTTAATCTATTGGGATGTTGGCAGTGAACAACATGATGGGCTACACAAATCCATACTAAACGTCGAGTTAATATCTTCATAATTTTCAAATTCTCATGGTACTAGTTCTTATGAATTACGTTCAACAGACTTTTTATGACTTTTGGTATTGCAGTGTCTTTCAGTGCATTGTTTTAGTCACTTTTACGTTTATTTTACAGAATTTAGGCCTATATGTAATGCTGTCTATATTGGCAGTGAAAAGATTAGTTAAAATATCCTCAGTATGTCCTACAATATTACACGCTTGAGCGTCTTACCTACAGCATTTTACCTCTGCAATGAACCTACAATCAGCCAAAAGATGTAGTTATTTAAATCATACGACTATAAGAAGCAGTGATCGATGAGATTAATCGTTATGGCTGCGTCCCGGTTTTGACTTTCTAGAGAAAGAGGGCAGAGGATGCGTAACTATTTTGTATACGAACATACAAGTACCTGCGCTGTGACGTCACATATACTTCGAATCAGGCAACCTCATTCCAGTTTATAGGTAGCTGGAATACGGAGCCTAGCTATAACTGTTTCATTCTTATGTTACAATTTAATAACATGCAAACTTAAACTGAATAACAGAAACATTAAATCAAAACATTAAACATAATAGGTAAAAGGAGAATAGAGATTTTAAGAAGTTAATATCTTAGAGACAGATGTAAAATTCAACCGATGAATGAATGGATAGAGAACAAGAAAGGAAGGTGACGCACAAATTAAGGAGTGAAAATATAATAGTACAACAAATAGCAGGCGATAATCACCAACAGCCGCCTGAGAAAGAGATAAAAAACTGTTGGTTTAAATAGCCTCTCTGACCAATTTTAAATTTTGAAATAATAGCTCTTAAACAAGAATACAAATATACAAACAGAACTGCGGCAGTGTTAAGCGGTGGCATTTATATACAATATTAACTGTTTCCTTCTTTTTATTAATTTGTTTCAGATGGAATCGCTGGTCAAACATGAAGCCCTCACTATATACTGGAAGACAGTTGCAGCTGGAAGCTAGCTTTTGGAGTGGTGACAATGGAGTGACATGAATAATTAGTGGAATAATGGCAGAAGGAACGAATATTCTGAGAAAAGATCCCAATCCCGCCTTTGTCCACCATAAATTCTACTTACAATCAAAAGTAGAGATCGAATCCACGGCGTAGACGAATAATTTGATAATAATAATAATACTGATTATAGGAAATTACAAGGAAAACAGAAGTACAGCGGGCTAACACGAAGGAATCTATTACAACTGCTCCGAACACTGGTCCTTTTGATAAATATATTATGGCTAGACTTTATGCCGTGGAAACTGATTACTAGGTCTGAGAAATATATGCCATTATACTACCAATGCGCTTCATGCGCCTCTAACTTTGAGTACGTTTCAGAGTTGGGTTGAGTTAACGCAGAGTCTTTCGTTCGTTTGAACTCATGCTTATCATCACGGTAAGTTGGTCCTCAGCATTTGGGTGGTTGAAAGCCACTACTTTTACTTCGAAGCACAACTATCTGCTTGTTAAAGAAAAATTGCACTATTTTAAAGACATTTTATTTTCTGTCTGTAGAAAATACACTAATATGACATTGACAAGTATCAGCCTTATTATTTCACTATATTAATATGATGGTGTATTACGTTTTTGTTTTACATAATTTTTCATTTCATATAGTGAATAACAGTGCCGCAGTGAATAACAAACCACATTTTCAAATTTTCAAAGGAGAATAATTGCCTGTTGCTAGAAAACGCAGCCTTACATCTAGAAAAACTTCGTTTCACTTCTGCAGAAACAATGAGGACATATTTGAAATATTTTACACAAGCACTATCTATCTCAAAATATGTATCATTATTATAAATTTCCTCACTTTAAATTGTCACAAATTTTAGAGCTAAATATTCATAATGTTTATCCAGTATTTTTTTCATCTTGTTTGCTACATTTTTTCCTATTTCATGTTTCAACAAGTCGGTTCGTCACAATATCATTGACTACATGCTATTTTATGTCTGTAGAAAATACAGCTAATATGACATTGACAAATATCAGCCTTATTATTTCACTATGTTAATATGATGGTGTATTACGATTTTGTTTTTCATTTCATAGGGCCATATTGTTGCAGTAAATAACAAATCACATTTTAAAATTTTCAAAGGAGAATGATTGCCTTCTGCTAGAAAATACAGCCTTATATCCAGAGAAACTTCTTTCCACTTCTGCAGAAACAATGGGCGAATATTTGAAATATTTTATACAAGCATTATTTATCTCAAAATCTGTATCATTATTACAAATTTCCTCATTTGAAATTGTCACACATTTCGTCCTCGGCATCTTGCTATTATTCTTCTTTACAGGACGTTGAATGTTGCCTGTTACGAATAGCAGTATTCGGTCGTAATGTAACCGATCAACTAAAGTTCACTGCTGAACGAAACACACTGAACTCCCCCACCCCAACGCAATTACGTACTGGTACCTAAAGTCAGAGGCACATGAAGCGCAATGTAACGGCGTACAATTCTTAGCCCTACTGATTACTTACTAACGATGCGTTTAAGTAATTTGTTAACTAAACTGCAATTATAAAATGGTATAAAGTATAAATTGCTATCACTGTCTGTGTTGAATGAAACCTTAAATAATTATGCAACATTGTTTCAGTACCAGTCTTTGAAACCACAATATTATCCTTCTCATTGTACTTATCGCTTGTCTATTTTCTTTGTAACTTCTCGGAAACATTCCCATGATCGGGATTATAAATTCTTAGAATAAGGAACTTAAGCAGTTGTGGCATTTAAAATGTTACCCAGATATAAATTAAGAACGACATTTCTAGTTTATTTTACGATCCATTAAAATTATGCAACTATTGCTATTTCAGATTTCTGTTCTCGGAAATTATTTTAAAGAATAGGTTGATTTGCATAGAATGCAATATATTATTATGGATAGAGACAAGATATCTAGCATATGCAACAACTCATGTCCAATGAACGCAAAATCTTAAAGGTTATCTGTAAATAATTTGAATTGTTACATAGTAATGCTGATAAGACTTAGCTCATGAAGCTGTTTCATTATTTGTTAAGTGCACTTTAAGAAATATAAAACAAATTCAATTTAATTGTTCTAGGACATCTGTCCGCACGACCAATGTCTTTAATGAAATTTACGACGAAGAAAGTTGAGATTGCTCTTTCAATCAATCAGTAAGCTACCCTCACATGATTGATCACTATCTCAGGAAGCGTATACGATGAGTTGTGGCTATGTTTTATGTAACAAAATTGCACCATACTGACCAAACGAATAGAAAAATAACTAAAGTTAAAAAAAAAAAAAAAAAAAAACCATACTCCAAAAACATAATTTTTCAGGAGAAAGAAAAAACTATGTGGCATGGGTGTTGTTGACACTTCAAGTATGAAATTCATTCTTAAGGTATAGTAGAAGATTTTTTATTTTATTTATTTATTTATTTATTTATATATTTTTTTTGTAATTTCCATGAGGTTAGCGGAGACAACGATTTAAGCCTGAAACTCTTTAACACTAATCCAGTACGTTAACCACTAGACCACCGAATTGTTAGCGGACTGGATTAATATTTAATCACCTCAAAATAAAAATAACAAAAACTATCAGTATCATGAAAAACACCTGAATAAGAGAGTAGACCCAACTCCCGAAACGTCGTGGATTCTAATATATCAAACAATGGACAATGTCCGATAAAGGCAAGTCATTAATCATATACAACTGTCACAGAACTGTAGACTTTTAGAGATTCTTTAGTAATTTACACTTAATTATTTTATTTTCTCAGAGCGGGCCGATTCATCCGAAATGGTTTAGTTACTTATTTCAACAATTGGCAGCACTGACTCATGAGGTAGACGTCCACTCACCACCAAAACAAGAACCTCTGTATCAGTTTTACTTATTATCTAACACAGAACAAGATTCTGAATAGTATTCACACTATACAATAATAAGAATATTGTGAAGTATTTTAAAAACAGCTGTATTTATCTCATCTAACTTCTTCCTCCTGAAAACAATGATTTCTTTCACAAAGAAAGAAATACTACTTTCGCGCGATTCCAGTTCTATCAGCTTCTAAGGGATTATAAAGTAACCTATGAGAGGCAGCACCTTACAAACCAGTGCCGATGGGTCTGATATTAAATATTTTCTGAAATTGGTCCGATTTGCCCGCTGGACCTATTCGTCCCCCCTTACCCTACGTAAATAAACAAAACAGCAGTTGGAATAGGAGAAAAATATAAAGAAGATGATTGAGAAACACGGAAAAGAAGGAAATGAAAATTAATAACAAAACGACAAAGAAGTACAATAACTCTGAAATAATAGAAAGCGAATGGAGAAACGTAAGAAGGAAAGGAAGAAAATTAAGGAAAATAAGTACAGGAAAAGAAGACAAAGAAATGGATAAGTGATTAAAGAGAAGTGAAGGAAGAGAATATAGAATGAAGGCAAAGAAAGTAAACAGAAAAGAGAAAAAGACCACAAATAAAAAAAGAAAAAAAAAGAGGAAGGCAATAACGATGATGATAAGGATACAAATTATTATTTAATTTCTATTAATAGAAAAGTGATTTTAAATATTACGACGATAAAATGAAATCACTGTCTCATATCTTTAATTAAACACACCTTGTTATCAGATGAATAGCTTTTTAAATTGGCGAGAAAGGGTGAATAATGAACCTGTCTCGGCAGGGTTTGTAAAAAGGATAGATTTAGTTAATGCATATCTGAATATTTTAAGTGTGAAGAACGATGAACAAGCAAATCAGAATATGATATAATATTTGATAGTACAGTAAAAAAAACGTTATTATTTTATTACGCGCATCAAAGCATGCTGTGTAAACATTAATACTTTAATACCTCGGGAAGCAAGATAAAAATATTAATATATGTATGTTGTTATTAACAATTAGTATACACACAAGTTATGAATATCAGATAGTAAGCATTTTCCTCGGGCACAATGACAGAAAACAGTCATTGTGCGAGCATGGTGACCATTTCCTGTAGTCCATTCTGTTAAACGAAGAGGCAGGCCTAAGTTATGTTCACTACACACACATCGGGCCTCGCGCACCGCACGCTACCTACCAACAGCTGCGTTTATTAGCATGATTTATCAATTAAAACGTACAACTGTATCACATAAAATATTGTTTCGCGACAACATATGACTAGGTGCCTGTAAAAAATGTATTTATATAGACAAGTAAATAATGTATTAGCTATGTCTTCACAGCCAGATGTTGACGTTTTCTGCTGGATGATTACATTTTAACTATAGTCTAGAAATGTGAAACTGACATCCACGAAATCATATATCAATTATGCTTGAAGTTGTAGAATAGATTTGAAAGAACATAATGTCAGATTAGTATAATGCGCAACTAGTCAGCGATGTATGAAATGGAAGGGAAAAGAAACTGGCCACACTATCCCATTATCTCCTGGCCTAGTTGCCTCATGAGTGATGCCTTGTTGGTGTGGAGTCCAGACCTGTCTTCGGAAAGTTGACTAAACAACAATGTGCCCCGTTACTGAAGACAGCACAAAAATATCTACTACTGAAAAGACAAAGGAATTAGGGCGTCGAAAAAAGGCATTTGGATGATCAATTGAAGCGGTGAGATCAATAACCATTCATGTCCATTTACATAAGTTTCGAGAAAAATGCAACTTTTTTATTTCTTACATAATTATTATTTTTTGCACGTAATATTTCTGGCTGTTTTAGAGATCAAGACCATCTAGTATACCTATTTTTAAAGTTGTAACATTTGTAGAACAGATTTGAAAGAACAAATTTAATTTTAAATTTTCAAAAAATGAATGGCCAGAAGTGGACTTGAATGATTGATCTTTCCGCTTCAATTGCATCTGGCTATGAAATAGACCAATTTGGTATAATACTGCTGCTGTTGCTGCTGCTGATGATGATGATGATGATGATGATGGAATATCTACTGAAAAGACAAAGGAAGTAGGGCGTCGAAAAAAAGGCATTTAGATGATCAGTTTCATCTGGCGATGAAATAGATGAGTTTGATATAATGTTGCTGCTCTTGCTGTTGATGATGATGATGATGATGATGATGATGATGATGATGAAGATGGAATATCTATTGAAAAGACAAAGGAAGTAGGGCGTCGAAAAAAGGCATTTAGATGATCAGTTTCATCTGGCGATGAAATAGATCAGTTTGATATAATGTTGCTGCTCTTGCTGTTGATGATGATGATGATGGAATATCTACTGAAAAGACAAAGGAAGTAGGGCGTTGAAAAAAGGCATTTAGATGATTAGTTTCATCTGGCGATGAAATAGATCAGTTTGATATAATGCTGCTGCTGTTGCTGCTGATGATGATAATGGAATATCTACTGAAAAGACAAAGGAAGTAGGGCGTCGAAAAAAGGCATTTGGATGATCAGTTTTATTTGGCGATGAAATAGGTCAGTTTGATATAATGCTGCTGCTCTTGGTGTTGAAGATGATAATGGAATATCTACTGAAAAGACAAAGGAAGTAGGGCGTCGAAAAAAGGCATTTGGATGATCAGTTTCATCTGGCGATGAAATAGATCAGTATGATATAATGCTGCTGCTCTTGCTGTTGATGATGATAATGGAATATCTACTGAAAAGACAAGGGAAGAAGGGCGTCGAAAAAAGGCATTTGGATGATCAGTTTCATCTGGCGATGAAATAGATCAGTCTGATATAATGCTGCTGCTGTTGCTGTTGATGATAATGGAATATCTACTGAAAAAACAAAGGAAGTAGGGCGTCGAAAAAATGCATTTGGATGATCAGTTTCATCTGGCGATGAAATAGATCAGTCTGATATAATGCTGCTGCTGTTGCTGTTGATGATGATAATGGAATATCTACTGAAAAAACAAAGGAAGTAGGGCGTCGAAAAAATGCATTTGGATGATCAATTGTATCTGGCAATGAAATGTATCAATTTGGTATAATGCTGCTGATGATGATAATAGCATATCTCTACTGAGACTGAGCATAAATTTAGATAAGACCATATATTAGAGGCCGGTAAGAATAATTAATATATAGGCTACGTGTATTTGGGAATACAGCTTTAACAAAGAAGGTACTCATAAAGCTTAAATAATAACTTAGATAAATTAATAAAGGGAAGATCAGTTATTTCTAGTCTATGTTAAACTCAATACTGTGGAACAAATACATTTTAAAGAAACAATAATTCATAGTCAGAATTTTATTGATACAATAATAAATTAAACATTAAAATCTGCTGAAATAAATTTTCTACTACAAATTAGATAAAATTACAAAAATAAAACAAAGTATGGAATATGACACTTCAATAATATTTTTTTTAGTACATGCTCTCTAAATCAGTTGTTTTTCGGACTATCAGTCCGGAAAATTGAAATTTAGGGGATTTTTAAAACAATAGAATTGATTCAATATGGGATTTGGCCTACTTTTATTTTTAAATGAAATTATTCAAATTTAAATTCCTCATATAATAATAATAATAATAATAATAATAATAATAATAATAATAATAATAATAATAATAATAATAATAATAATAGAATTTAGAAAGTTTTATTAAAAAATATTGTAGGCACCACATACGTAAAGAATTTTGGCGGTCTCATCCTATATTCCGGACTCGGCTGCACCTCATTCGGAAAGACTGGATTCGTCCGCTAAAGCTTGGCGTTTCGTACTTGATATATAATATACCATTTTTGTATACCAGCATTATAAACAATTTTTATTATTAGTCAAAATCGTGTAACATTACTGCACCAGTGTCGTAAAATATTACCATACCAACTAAAACGTAACTTGTGCCATAAAATTAATATTATTAAATGATTTTCCGTGCAATAATATTAGTTGTCATAGCAACTCATTCTTCATAGACCGTGATTTAAAACTATCCATCATTACAAATTTGATGTGTTATTTCTTCATTAATTATTGTTTTATAATGCTGTAATACAACAAATTGCATATGAAACATGTTTATAATATTATACAGACTATCTCTGTGGTGTAGGATTCAGCATACTGATCTCTTACGCAGAGGGCACGGATTCGATTCCCGGACGGGTGAATTTTCTGGTTGAGGTTTTTCAGGGTTTGTCCTCAACCGTAAGGCAAATGCCAGGAAATTCGGGCCACAACATCCATGAATATCACCGGCCTCAATCATCACCTAAATCATATTCATAACAAATCAGTAGTATATCCACAGACGCCATCTAGTTCACAACAATAGAACCAGTCTCAACAATAGTACCCAGGCCTTCGGATTTCACACAGAAGATTAACTCGCGATATGACCAGAGATGTTAAAGCGAGTATAAATAACAGCGAGAAAAAAAAATATTATTACAGTTATTGCATTCGTCAAAATTAGGAAACGAGCTAAATACTGACCATGCAGTAAAGTAGACTATAGGATTATGAACTTGCTTGATAATATATTATCAAAATATGTAAACAGTTACAATTAAATGAGCCGTTCAGAGCAGAAGTGGTGTAAGTAAAAAATGGGTAATGAGGATTTAAGTAAACATTCTGTAAAATACAGCGCAAAGTAGCAATTAATATTCAATTTATTTAAACTATTAATAGCACGAAGGACATATTAAATGCTACTTTGCGCTGTATTTTACAGAATTTTTACTTTAAACCTCATTACCCGATTTTGACTTACACCACTTCTGCTCTGAACGGCTCAAATGGTCACGTGAAAAGAAAGACACAAGATAAACTGCCAAAAAGAAAATTAAACACGTAGGAGGAATGGTTAGAAGGAATTATCAACTGCATGCATCAAATATATAGAAATAATTAAGATTAATTCAAAATAATGGACGTTTATATACACAGAATGTTTGAAATTTAATGTTACAAGGGAGTGTTCTTCTGCTAATTCATCACATATTTGAAGTATTTGCACCTATAAACTATATAACTATAGGGAAAGCTGAATATTTATAAATACAATTCTGCGAGAAATGCTGGAACTTCTTCAGGTTCCGAGCGTCATACTGAAAATTACCCAGCATGTCATGATCAAAGTCCGTGAACTGATAATAATGTACAGTTGGCGCATACTTCTCATGGTTATTTAGTTGTTTTGTTCTTGTAAAATTCCTGTGCCCTTTTTTAGCGTTTACCTAACGACAAAATAGCTACGTAATTCCAGACTATTTGTATTATAAATAACTCCTTAACTAAAGATGTTCGGATATAGGGTAAAGGTTGGTAATATTGTGATATTCCTTTTTGAGAATTTATTACAATTTTACTGAGCGAGAGAAGGACCGGTTTTGTGCAGAAACTTGTCCACGAACATTCCCTTAACACGTTGACGCAAAAACCGATCTTCCTCTCGCTCAGTAAAATTGTAATACATTCTCAAAAAGAACTATCACAATATTACTCATATCACAATAATACCAAACTTTACCCTACGTTTGTAAAGCAAGAATATAGCCTACTAAGCAACATCGTTTGCAGAGTTGGGTGTGCATTACTTTACCAAATTTCTGAGAGCACATAGTGCATTCTGTAGCTTACAAAAACATGTTATCGATCATGTAGCGCCGGAAAAACTAATATTCTTACTTTTAATGCTATCGTGGAAACATATCCCGGCAACATATTTTAGGGGATGTTCATCTTGCACCACCTGCTTCTCTGTACGCTAATGGGGAATTCTGAGTGCACTCTAATATGCTATTACCAGTTTATAGCTGTGGAATACTTCAGGACAGTGCTTGGTAACAATAATTTTAAAACATTGGATTCATGATAATTTTCATCATAATCATTATCATTAGGTATATTACTATTATATCGTTCCTTCTTTTTCTTAATTTACCAGTGCGATACATGATAGGTTATATATTATGTAACTGGTTTATTTTAGGACGTTTTATCAAGTGCGTTGATTATCTAGCGTCTGAGTGAAATGAAGGTAATATTCCAGCGAAATGAGTTCAAAGTCCAGCGCCGAAAGTTACCCAGCATTTGCTCTTAATGGTGAAGGAAAATATCGGGAAAAACTTCAATCAGATAACTTATCCTAACCAGGATTTGAACCCCTGCCCTGTCAGACATGCTAAACGTTAAGGCCGGTTCACAATAAACCGGGAACGGGAACGACAACGAGAGCGAGAACGGAAATATTGTTAAAATAAATGTATGTAAATGTGAGCATTCACAATTAAGTATTGTGAATGCTCACATTTAAAAACGTTTATTTTAACATTATTTCCGTTCTCGTTCTCTTTGCCGTTTCCGTTCCCGGTTTATTGTGAACCAGAATTTACTCCGCAGCCGTGGACCGGTAGTGTACGGTGTATCTTTTGCCCAAAACTAACCTCTCACATTACGAGTCTCTCAGACTGTGTGATCAGCACGATAAAAAGCCACCCGAAAACGTCACAGGATAAATACCTGCAAGACAAGGGATAAACATCTAGTTCCATGGAATGAATATAGGCCTAGATATCCTCCCACGTCGGCCATCGAACCACGGATAGCTTCGTTGGGAAGCGCAATGCACAGAGCCATAACGGCAGATATTATTATACTATCACGGGGTTAATTTTCTTAAAACTTCCCTTTTTCACTCAGTGGTGTATCACACAATTCGTCTTCAAGTTTAGACTATAGCACTTTTCGTATTACGTTACTATATGAATGTACAGTATTTTGTAACGACAGATATATTAAATGTTTTTTTTTCGACTTCAGACAACTTTTCAGTCCATTCGCCACAATTCCTTCTTCCCAGTGATTACTGATAACACAATACATTTTATCTTCCACACTAGCTGAATCTCGCAGAGTCGTCGAAAGGGGGAAATCACGTGACAGTTTCTACTTAACGCGGCCCTTTTCTTTAAATGATTTTAAACAGTTGCATAATATTATGTAGACTTCCAATTCCGTAGAGAAAATATTTTCAGGAAAGAGGTTAACAGCCCAGCCACTAGCCTTTACAGAGGGGCCAGCAGATAAGGGCGGGACAAACAGGGATACGACATAACCACTCGGACGGAGAGTATAGTAGTTTCTTTTAGCCTAGGCCTATATGACGTTGTAATCTGTCTGCCTATCGATCTGTTTACCTGTTTGTCCATCCGCTCGTTCGTCGATCCGTCCGTCCACCAATCCCTTTATTCAGCAATAATACTTACCTACAAATGGCTTTTAAGGAACCCGGAGGTTCATTGCCGCGATCATACAAGCTTGTCATCGGTCCCTATCCTGAGCAAGTGTAATCCAGTCTCTACCTCATAACCCACCTCCCTCAAATCCATTTTATTGTCCTCCCATCTACGTCTCGGTCTCCCCAAAGGTCTTTTCTCCCTCCGGTCTCCCTACTAACATTCTATAAGCATTTCTGGATTCGCCCATACGAGCTACATGCCCTGTCCATTTCAAAAGTCTGGATTTAATATTCCTAATTATGTCAGGTGAAGAATACAATACATCCAGTTCTGCGTTGTGTAACTTTCTCCATTCTCCTAGAATTCTATCCCTCTTAGCCCTAAACACCTTCCTAAACACCTTATTCTCAAACACCCTTAACCTATGTTCCTCTCTCAAAGTGAGAGTCCAAGTTTCACAACTATAAAGAACAACCGGTAATGTAACTGTTTTATAAATTCTAACTTTCAGATTTTTTGACAACAGACTGGATGATAAAAGCTTCTCAACCGAATAATAACAGGCATTTCCCATATTTATTCTGTGTTTAATTTCCTCCCGAGTATCATTTATATTTGTTACTGTTGCTCCCAGGTATTTGAATTTTTCCACCTCTTCAAAAGATAAATTTTCAATTTTTTATATTTCCAATTCGTACAATATTCTCGTCACGAGACATAATCATATACTTTGTCTTCTCGGGATTTACTTCCAAACCTATTTCTTTACTTGCTTCAAGTAAAATTCCCGTATTTTCCCTAATCGTTTGTGCATTTTCTCCTAACATATTCACGTCATCCGCATAGACAAGCAGCTGATGTAACCCGTTCAATTCCAAACCCTCTCTGTTATCCTGGACTTTCCTAATGGTATACTCTAGAGCAAAGTTAAAAAGTAAAGGTGATAGTGCATCTCCTTGTTTTAGCCCACAGTGAATTGGAAACGCATCTGACAGAAACTGACCTATACGGACTCTGCTGTACGGACACATTTTAATTAATCGAACTAGTTTCTTGGGAATACCAAATTCAATAAAAATCATATAAAACTTCTCTCTTAACCGAGTCATATGCCTTTTTGAAATCTATGAATAACTGATGCACTGTACCCTTACACTCCCATTTTTTCTCCATTATCTGTCGAATAAAAAATATTTGACCAATAGTCGATCTATTACGCTTAAAACCACACTGATGATCCTCAATAATTTCATCTACATACAGAGTTAATCTTCTCAAAAGAATATTGGACAAAATTTTGTACGACGTCAACAAAAGTGATATTCCTCGAAAGTTACTACAGTTAGTCTTGTCCCCCTTTTTAAGGATAGGTACGATTATGGACTCCTTCCATTGTTCTGGTACAATTTCCTTATCCCAAATAGCAAGTACAAGCTTATAAATTTCGTTAGATAATGCGCTTCCACCATCTTGTATTAATTCTGCTGGAATTTGAGCGGTACCTGGAGACATAATTTTTCAGATTTTCTATCGCAATTTCGACTTAATAATAATAATAATAATAATAATAATAATAATAATAATAATAATAATAATAATAATAATAATAATACTTACATTCTGGTTCAGTGTTTCAAGGAAAGCCATGATTTATTTTCCTTTCACAAGGAATGAGCGTGT
Source organism: Periplaneta americana (assembly GCF_040183065.1). NCBI lineage: Eukaryota > Metazoa > Arthropoda > Insecta > Blattodea > Blattidae > Periplaneta > Periplaneta americana. Next base: position 160,618,749 of record NC_091117.1, read on the forward strand.
CGTTTATTGGTGTCGTGCTCTCTCCCAAGCTAAGGTAGGCCTAGTTCGTTCCTACGTAGCATTATATCCATTATCCTTATATTGTTAATATCAATAGGCACGAGAGATATTTTCTAAATCAAAACAGATACGAAAGAAAGCAACTAGAAATTACTGATGGAAAAAAAAACTAGCTATCATAAGTATAGTCATAAGCGCTAATGGAAGGGAATGAAGTGTCCAAACAAACATTTAAAGCAACAGTTCATCTTCTATCTCTCTGAATATCACGATGTGTCTCTTGCGATCTCTTACCCTTTGGAACTGCGTAGAAAAAGTTTACGCTTAAAGTGACGTTGTAATTGGCATGTATTCGACGTAATTCCATTCATCTGACGATTACTGACTGTCTGGCTATTGCCTTATAAGCTATCATTACGACCGATTAAGGTACTTGGTTTTTGTTGACCGCAATAATTATTGTTTTGTGCATTGTTATTACGCCGTTCTCAAAGTACCGGGTGTTTCTCATCACAGTTTTCGTAAACCCATTCTTTCAAAATGAAACAGTTACACTACTTCAGTAAATGCAAATTACTCGATTTCATTAGCGTTAGTTTACTGTGACAATCCCTAACTAGACGCAGCCTCATCTACACAGACTGTCTGCGTTAAAATCCTCTGTGTATTTAGAATTTTGTCCACCGCTGTGAGGAGTAACGGATAGCACGTCTGACCGTGAATGAGCAGGTGCGGGTTCAAATCCCGGTTGGGACAAGTTACCTGGTTGGGGTTTCTCCCGGGAGTTTGTCTCAACCAATTAAAACAGAATTGATGGGTAACTTTCGACATTGGACGTCGAATTCATTTCGTCATCATTAATTCATATATCATCATCATCATCATCATCATCCATACCATAACCCGGGTTAAGTTCACGGCAGGGCCTTAGGATATAAGTAGGCTATCATTCACAGCATAGTGCAGTGTAAGTTTTCGAGTCCCTCTTTCGTAAAAAAAAAAAATCCGGAATTTTATGCAGGCAATCCACATACCCCATCGACAAGGCAAATTCGTACAGCAGAGACCGGTGATCGGAGAAATGCTCATGAAATCATGGAATGACGCCGATGTATAGGGTAAAGTTGCCTAATTCCGTGATACTCTTAATTCCGTAATACGCTTTTTTCACTGAATGTCACGGGATTGAGTCTCTTTCTATTAAGTTCACCGATGTCTCAAAAGTAGCTGAAAGATGCACTCTTTCGAAAAAGATGTCTGGCGCTACGTCGAACGGCAAAGCTTTGACTGACATTCGATTTTAAAAAAGTATCACGGGATTAGGGGTATCACGGAAATAGGCAACTTTACCATATATTGGGGTAATGGGAGAACCCCGAGAAAATCCAGACTGCGACCCTGTTTTCCAAAAGTGTCACTATGGATTTCCAAAAGAAAAATCACAGCATGTCTGGGGCTCAAATCCGGACAGTGTGCATCACAGTCTGTAAAGCCGCATTTACACGAGGCCAGTCAATGAGACAATAGTTGGAAAACAGTTGACTGGCATAAAATTATCCCAACTGTCTAGTGGATTGGCTATGTAATTGCCAAGCCAGTCTATTGTCCCCGATGGTAGATTTAAAACAGTCCAATGCCCCTCACCACCACCGAGAGCACGCCATTGGCCGTTATGTGAACGGGACATGCTAGTTGCTACGCTGTTTTTGGGGCTAGGCTGCTTGAGTCAACCGAGAAGTGAGTTTTCTCACGTATTTTTCCAGTTGTTTTTCGTTGTAATAATAGCCCCAAAGTGAAGTGACGCTATTAATATCAAATTAAGACAGAAGCGTCTATCGCCCCAAGAATAGGTGAAGAGACTTTTACTGAAACATAGGCACAGGTTCTTTTGGTTTAATCGTAAGTTAGGTAGGACAGAATTAAAATAATCCGTTGACATAGTAGTAGTACCAGTTATCGTCGTACGTTACAGGCGCTATGTTCGGTTCAAGTTGGTCAAGAAGGCCTTTGGTTGGAGAAGTTCGCTCTGCAGAAAGCAGTCTGTCATGTTTGTTTCACCTTGCTACAAAAATATTCGCTGTCTTGCACTCCCACCCTTCATATTTAAACCGCTTAAGGATTTTAGCACAGATTTTGCGATTAGTTTTTCATATGAAGTAAGACGAAGTTTGTAATGTCTTGGTCGTCTCTCTCATGTTCGAACATTGCATGACACTAGTATAACAGTAATGCCTTTCACTTCTTCGTGGAATGTAGTGCTTCTGTGAACTTTCGTCATCGGACTGTTCCCGGCCATTTGTTTAATTTCTCCTCGCAGTCTGTCATGAATTATTTACTACTATTCTTCATTTATTTACTACTGCGACAAAGTGAAGAGAAGCGAATAGAACCATTTGAAATGTGGATATGGAGAAGGATGGAGCGTGTGAAATAGACAGAGTAAGAAACGAAGCTATGTTGGAAAGAGTGCATGAAGAAAGAATGATGCTGAAACTGATCAGAAAGAGGAAAAGGAATTGGCTGTGTCACTGGCTGAGAAGAAACTGCCTACTGAAGGATGTACTGGAAGGAATGGTGAACGGGAGAAGAGTTCGGGGCAGGAGAAGACATCAGATGATAGACGACATTAAGATAAGTGGATCATATGCGGAGACAAAGAGGAAGGCAGAAAATAGGAAAGACTGGAGAATGCTGGGTTTGCAGAGGGCAGAACACTATGAATGAATGAATGAATGAATGAATGAATTCTTCCCGCCTTTTTTGGTCTCCCCCTTAATGTACCTAGAACTCTGAAAATTTAATTTCAGTGATTTTATCTTTATCGCCATACACAGTCCTAATAAAATTTCTCATCGTGTACCCAATCCAGTGATAGTTTCTACTCAGAATCTGCTTTGAGATATGTTCTTTGATTTTGTGCGAAGTTTCTGATTTAATTTTTGGTTTCATTTTCAGGCACACGAACCAACATTTAGACGAAGATGATGTACCTACGCGGAAAAATGAAGTCAATGCTGATTCAACCGTGATCTTAGTCTAGTAGTTTCTTTCATTGAGGACAGTACTTCGTTTGTTGAGAATGAAGTTGAAAAAGTATTTTTTTACCATACTTCATTAAGAAAGATGTCTTCCTCGTTGTAACTTTCCATCTTAAAGACACTAAACAGTAGTGTTAAAAAAGAATTTCATGCTTTAGCGGGGTAAACATAATATGAGTTTATATACAACCACTTTAGTAACAATTTCTGGAAGACTTTCAGAAACCAGCGTCGTGACAAGGCTAAGAGTGTACTGAAAGTGATGCGAGACACTTCTTGAAGGGACTAATGAGGATGCACTTCAAAAGCGGCCCCCGACTGGGGAAAGAAAACAGTGCCTGGGAGATAAGACTACATCCCTCCAGCCACTTAGATACTTAATGTTATCGGCAGCGTTAAAAGTGCTCTACAAGAAACTAAGCTCATCCACTTCTTACTGCAACACCTGTGACCGAGATATAGGCCTTCGACACAAACCAGGCCCGGACCCTTGTCGCACATTAAGAACGGTTTTCCTATATACATACAGAACATGTGGGCGTACAGAAGAATAACGGCCTTAACTCATAATGTTAGCGAAATATGAAACCGTATTTCTGTAGTGTAAACAAATCGTCAAAGATCGCAAAAAATGAAGACTTTCAACGCGTGGGACACGACCCCTTGGGTAACGCGAATGCTTCTAAAATAAAGTCGAACTTCTGTATGAGAAGCTATATTACGAAAAATATGGACAAGTGTTTCAAAATTAGTTTACAGATTGAAGTTTAAGATGTAGCTTTCGAACGCCGTAATTTTTTGTTGGCGTGAAAAGTTTTCAGCGTTTTATAATTATCATTTATTTGAATATACAATTTCTTGAATCCTATTTATTTTATTTTAGTAGGTTATTTTACGACGC